>NW_024470708.1:0-159601 GCF_017639515.1 Carcharodon carcharias | reverse complement strand
TCTTCCTCCCTCTCCCCACTACCCCCTCCCTCCCTCTCTCCCTCCCTCTCCCTCCCTCTCCCTCCCTCTTCCTCCCACCCCCTCCCTCTCCCTGCTACCCCCTCTCCCTCTCCCTCCCTCTTCCTCCCTCTCCCCCCTCCCGCTTCCTCCCTCTCCCCCGCTACCCCCCTCCCTCCATCTCCCTCCCTCTCTCCCCTCCCTCTCTCCCCTCCCTCTCCCTCCCTCTCTCCCCTCCTTCTCCCCCCTCCTTCTCCCTCCCTCTCCCTGATACCCCCTCTCCCTCCCTCTCCCTCCTTCTCCCCCCTCCTTCTCCCCCCTCCTTCTCCCCCCTCCTTCTCCCTCCCTCTCCCTGATACCCCCTCTCCCTCCCTCTCCCTCCCTCCATCCGCAGCCCCCTCTCCCTTCCCCTCCCTCCCTTTCCCCCACCCCCTACAACCAAGGCTGTGGTCAGGCCTCAGGTGAAACACTGCCTCCTGTTGGAGCACAAACCCCCAGCCAGGGTTAACTTGCATTGGTGGGTGGGGTGGGGGAAGCCGAGGTCACAGTCGTTGTTGTGGGAGACGGCGGAGGGTGGGGGGGTGGAGTTGCAGATTCACCAGGAGGATCCCAGGTGAAAGGGGTGAAATTTGGAGGGCAGGTTACTCAGGCTGGGCTTGTGCTCCCTCTGGGGAAGGTTCAGGGCCGATCGGATCGAGCGGTTTGCGATGATTCAATACAGTCTCTCTCTCTGTTCCCTCTGGTGGGGGGGTGGGGGAGACGAGGGGTGAGACGAGGTCGGGGTGGGGAGACGAGGGCGATGGGGGAGACGAGGGGGGGGAGACGAGGGTGGGGGGGAGACGAGGACGGGGGGGAGACGAGGGGGGGAGACGTGGTTGGGGGGGTAGACGAGGTCGGGGGGTAGACGAGGTCGAGGGGGGGAGCCGATGTCGAGGGGGGAGACGAGGGCGAGGAGGGGAGATGAGGGCGAGGGGGGACGAGGTCGGGGGGAGATGAGGGGGAGACAAGGTTCGGTGGAGCGAGGGGAGGTTGAAGGGTGGAGGAGGGGAGGTTGATGGGGGTGAGGGGGGTGAGGGGAGGTTGGGGGGCAAGGGGAGGTTGAGGGGTGTGAGGGGAGGTTGAGGGGTGGAGGAGGGGAGGTTGAGGGGTTGCGAGGGGAGGTTGAGGGGGGTGAGGGGAGGTTGAGGGGTGGAGGAGGGGAGGTTGAGGGGTGCGAGGAGGGTGAGGGGAGGTTGAGGGGTGGAGGAGGGGAGGTTGAGGGGGTGTGAGGGGAGGTTGAGGGGGGCGAGGGGGGCGAGGGGAGGTTGAGGGGGGTGAGGGGAGGTTGAGGGGTGGAGGAGGGGAGGTTGAGGGGTGGAGGAGGGGAGGTTGAGGGGTGGAGGAGGGGAGGTTGAGGGGTGGAGGAGGGGAGGTTCAGGGGAGGCGAGGGGAGGTTGAGGGGGGTGAGGGGGGCGAGGGGAGGTTGAGGGGGGTGAAGGGAGGTTGAGGGGTGGAGGAGGTGAGGTTGGGGGGTGGAGGAGAGGAGGTTGAGGGGTGGAGGAGGGGAGGTTGAGGGGTGGAGGAGGGGAGGTTGGGGGGTGGAGGAGGGGAGGTTGAGGGGTGAGGGGAGGTTGAGGGGTGGAGGAGGGGAGGTTGAGGGGGTGTGAGGGGAGGTTGAGGGGTGGAGGAGGGGAGGTTGAGGGGTGGAGGAGGGGAGGTTGAGGGGGTGCGAGGGGAGGTTGAGGGGTGGAGGAGGGAGGTTAAGGGGTGGAGGAGGGGAGGTTGAGGGGGTGCGAGGGGAGGTTGAGGGGTGGAGGAGGGGAGGTTGAGGGGTGGAGGAGGGGAGGTTGAGGGGGTGCGAGGGGAGGTTGGGGGTGGAGGAGGGGAGGTTGAGGGGTGGAGGAGGGGAGGTTGAGGGGGTGCAAGGGGAGGTTGAGGTGAGGAGGGGAGGTTGAGGGGTGGAGGAGGGGAGGTTGAGGGGGTGCGAGGGGAGGTTGAGGGGTGGAGGAGGGGAGGTTGAGGGGTGGAGGAAGGGAGGTTGAGGGGTGGAGGAGGGGAGGTTGAGGGGGTGCGAGGGGAGGTTGAGGGGTGGAGGAGGGGAGGTTGAGGGGTGGAGGTTGAGGGGGTGCGAGGGGAGGTTGAGGGGTGGAGGAGGGGAGGTTGGGGGGTCGAGGAGGGGAGGTTGAGGGGCGAGGGGAGGTTGAGGGGTGGAGGAGGGGAGATTGAGGGATGGAGGATGGGAGGTTGAGGGGCGAGGGGAGGTTGAGGGGTGGAGGAGGGGAGGTTGAGGGGTGGAGGAGGGAGGTTGGGGGGTGGAGGAGGGGAGGTTAAGGGGTGGAGGAGGGGAGGTTGAGGGGTGCGAGGGGAGGTTGGGGGGTGGAGGAGGGGAGGTTGAGGGGTGAGGGGAGGTTGAGGGGTGGAGGAGGGGAGGTTGAGGGGGTGCGAGGGGAGGTTGAGTGGTGGAGGAGGGGATGTTGAGGGGTGGAGGAGGGGAGGTTGAGGGGTGGATGAGGGGAGGTTGAGGGGGTGCGAGGGGAGGTTGAGGGGTGGAGGAGGGCAGGTTAAGGGGTGGAGGAGGGGAGGTTGAGGGGGTGCGAGGGGAGGTTGAGGTGTGGAGGAGGGGAGGTTGAGGGGTGGAGGAGGGGAGGTTGAGGGGGTGCGAGGGGAGGTTGAGGGGTGGAGGAGGGGAGGTTGAGGGGGTGCAAGGGGAGGTTGAGGTGAGGAGGGGAGGTTGAGGGGTGGAGGAGGGGAGGTTGAGGGGGTGCGAGGGGAGGTTGAGGGGTGGAGGAGGGGAGGTTGAGGGGTGGAGGAAGGGAGGTTGAGGGGTGGAGGAGGGGAGGTTGAGGGGGTGCGAGGGGAGGTTGAGGGGTGGAGGAGGGGAGGTTGAGGGGTGGAGGTTGAGGGGGTGCGAGGGGAGGTTGAGGGGTGGAGGAGGGGAGGTTGGGGGGTCGAGGAGGGGAGGTTGAGGGGCGAGGGGAGGTTGAGGGGTGGAGGAGGGGAGATTGAGGGATGGAGGATGGGAGGTTGAGGGGCGAGGGGAGGTTGAGGGGTGGAGGAGGGGAGGTTGAGGGGTGGAGGAGGGGAGGTTGGGGGGTGGAGGAGGGGAGGTTAAGGGGTGGAGGAGGGGAGGTTGAGGGGGTGTGAGGGGAGGTTGGGGGGTGGAGGAGGGGAGGTTGAGGGGTGAGGGGAGGTTGAGGGGTGGAGGAGGGGTTGAGGGGGTGCGAGGGGAGGTTGAGTGGTGGAGGAGGGGATGTTGAGGGGTGGAGGAGGGGAGGTTGAGGGGTGGATGAGGGGAGGTTGAGGGGGTGCGAGGGGAGGTTGAGGGGTGGAGGAGGGCAGGTTAAGGGGTGGAGGAGGGGAGGTTGAGGGGGTGTGAGGGGAGGTTGAGGTGTGGAGGAGGGGAGGTTGAGGGGTGGAGGAGGGGAGGTTGAGGGGGTGCGAGGGGAGGTTGAGGGGTGGAGGAGGGGAGTATGAGGGGTGGAGGAGGGGAGGTTGAGGGTGTGTGAGGGGAGGTTGAGGTGAGGAGGGGAGGTTGAGGGGTGGAGGAGGGGAGGTTGAGGGGGTGCGAGGGGAGGTTGAGGGGTGGAGGAGGGGAGGTTGGGGGTGGAGGAGGGGAGGTTGAGGGGCGAGGGGAGGTTGAGGGTTGGAGGAGGGGAGGTTGAGGGGTGGAGGAGGGGAGGTTGGGGGGTGAGGGGAGGTTGAGGGGTGGAGGAGGGGAGGTTGAGGGGGTGCGAGGGGAGGTTGTGGGGTGGAGGAGGGGAGGTTGAGGGGTGGAGGAGGGGAGGTTGAGGGGGTGCGAGGGGATGTTGAGGGGTGGAGGAGGGGAGGTTAAGGGGTGGAGGAGGGGAGGTTGAGGGGGTGTGAGGGGAGGTTGAGGGATGGAGGGGAGGTTGAGGGGCGAGGGGAGGTTGAGGGGTGTAGGAGGGGAGGTTGAGGGGTGGAGGAGGGGAGGTTGTGGGGTGGAGGAGGGGAGGTTGAGGGGGTGCGAGGGGAGGTTGGGGGTTGGAGGAGGGGAGGTTGAGGGGTGAGGGGAGGTTGAGGGGTGGAGGAGGGGAGGTTGAGGGGTGGAGGAGGGGAGGTTGAGGGGTGGTGGAGGGGAGGTTGAGTGGGTGCGAGGGGAGGTTGAGGGGTGGAGGAGGGGAGTTTGAGGGGTGGAGGAGGGGAGGTTGAGGTGGTGCGAGGGGAGGTTGAGGTGTGGAGGAGGGGAGGTTGAGGGGTGGAGGAGGGGAGGTTGAGGGGGTGTGAGGGGAGGTTGAGGGGTGGAGGAGGGGAGTTTGAGGGGTGGAGCAGGGGAGGTTGAGGGGTTGCGAGGGGAGGTTGAGGTGAGGAGGGGAGGTTGAGGGGTGGAGGAGGGGTGGTTGAGGGGTGTGAGCGGAGGTTGAGGGGTGGAGGAGGGAGGTTGAGGGGGTGTGAGGGGAGGTTGAGAGGTGGAGGAGGGGAGGTTGGGGGTGGAGGAGGGGAGGTTGAGGGGTGGAGTAGGGGAGGTTGGGGGTGGAGGAGGGGAGGTTGAGGGGCGAGGGGAGGTTGAGGGTTGGAGGAGCGGAGGTTGAGGGGTGGAGGAGAGGAGGTTGGGCGTGGAGGAGGGAGGTTAAGGGGTGGAGGAGGGTAGGTTGAGGGGGTGCGAGGGGAGGGTGGGGGGTGGAGGAGGGGAGTTTGAGGGGTGAGGGGATGTTGAGGGGTGGAGGAGGGGAGGTTGAGGGAGTGCGAGGTGAGGTTGTGGGGTGGAGGAGGGGAGGTTGAGGGGTGGAGGAGGGGAGGTTGAGGGGGTGCGAGGGGAGGTTGAGGGGTGGAGGAGGGGAGGTTAAGGGGTGGAGGAGGGGAGGTTGAGGGGGTGCGAGGGGAGGTTGAGGGGTGGAGGAGGGGAGGTTGAGGGGGTGAGAGGGGAGGTTGACGGGTGGAGGAGGGAGGTTGAGGGTGGAGGGGGGAGTTTGAGGCGGTGCGAGGGGAGGTTGAGTGGTGGAGGAGGGGAGAATGAGGGGTGGAGGAGGGGAGGTTGAGGGGGTGCGAGGGGAGGTTGAGGCTTGGAGGAGGGGAGGTTGGGGTGTGGAGGAGGGGAGGTTGAGGGGTGAGGGGAGGTTGAGGGGTGGAGGAGGGGTGGTTGAGGGATGGAGGAGGGGAGGTTGAGGGGCGAGGGGAGGTTGAGGGGTGGAGGAGGGGAGGTTGACGGGTGGAGGAGGGGAGGTTAAGGGGTGGAGGAGGGGAGGTTGAGGGGGTGCGAGGGGAGGTTGGGGGGTGGATGAGGGGAGGTTGAGGGGTGAGGGGAGGTTGAGGGGTGGAGGAGGGGAGGTTGAGGGTGCGAGGGGAGGTTGAGGGGTGGAGGAGGGGAGGTTGAGGGGTGGAGGAGGGGAGTTTGAGGGGGTGCGAGGGGAGGTTGAGGGGTGGAGGAGGGGAGGTTAAAGGGTGGAGGAGGGTTGGTTGGGGGGTGGAGGAGGGGAGGTTGAGGGGCGAGGGGAGGTTGAGGGGTGGAGGAGGGGAGTTTGAGGGATGGAGGAGGGGAGGTTGAGGGGCGAGGGGAGGTTGAGGGTGTTTGAGGGGAGGTTGAGGGGTGGAGGATGGGAGGTTGGGGGGTGGAGGAGGGGAGGTTCAGGGGCGAGGAGAGGTTGAGGGGTGGAGGAGGGGAGGTTGAGGGGGTGCGAGGGGAGGTTGAGGGTGGAGGAGGGAGGTTGAGGGGTGGAGGAGGGGAGGTTGAGGGATGGAGGAGGGGATGTTGAGGGGCGAGGGGAGGTTGGGGGGTGCAGGAGGGGAGGTTGAGGTGTGGAGGAGGGGAGGTTGGGGGGTGAAGGAGGGGAGGTTAAGGGGTGGAGGAGGGGAGGTTGAGGGGGTGCGAGGGGAGGTTGGGGGGTGGAGGAGGGGAGGTTGAGGGGTGAGGGGAGGTTGAGGGGTGGAGGATGGGAGGTTGAGGGGGTGCGAGGGGAGGTTGAGCGGTGGAGGATGGGAGGTTGAGCGGTGGAGGAGGGGAGGTTGAGGGGGTAAAGGGGAGGTTGAGGGGTGGAGGAGGGGAGGTTGGGGTGTGGAGGAGGGGAGGTTGAGGGGCGAGGGGAGGATGAGGGGTGGAGGAGGGGTGGTTGAGGGATGGAGGAGGGGAGGTTGAGGGGCGAGGGGAGGTTGAGGGGTGGAGGAGGGGAGGTTGACGGGTGGAGGAGGGGAGGTTAAGGGGTGGAGGAGGGGAGGTTGAGGGGGTGCGAGGGGAGGTTGGGGGGTGGATGAGGGGAGGTTGAGGGGTGAGGGGAGGTTGAGGGGTGGAGGAGGGGAGGTTGAGGGGGTGCGAGGGGAGGTTGGGGGGTGGATGAGGGGAGGTTGAGGGGTGAGGGAGGCTTGAGGGGTGGAGGAGGGGAGGTTGAGGGGGTGCAAGGGGAGGTTGAGGTGAGGAGGGGAGGTTGAGGGGTGGAGGAGGGGAGGTTGAGGGGGTGCGAAGGGAGGTTGAGGGGTGGAGGAGGGGAGGTTGAGGGGTGGAGGAGGGGAGGTTGAGGGGGTGCGAGGGGAGGTTGAGGGGTGGAGGAGGGGAGGTTGAGGGGTGGAGGAGGGGAGGTTGAGGGGGTGCGAGGGGAGTTTGAGGGGTGGAGTAGGGGAGGTTGGGGGGGCGAGGAGGGGAGGTTGAGGGGCGAGGGAGGTTGAGGGGTGGAGGAGGGGAGGTTGAGGGATGGAGGAGGGGAGGTTGAGGGGCGAGGGGAGGTTGAGGGGTGGAGGAGGGGAGGTTGAGGGGTGGAGGAGGGGAGGTTGGGGGGTGGAGGAGGGGAGGTTATTTGGTGGAGGAGGGGAGGTTCAGGGGCGAGGAGAGGTTGAGGGGTGGAGGAGGGGAGGTTGAGGGGGTGCGAGGGGAGGTTGAGGGGTGGAGGAGGGGAGGTTGAGGGGTGGAGGAGGGGAGGTTGGGGGATGGAGGAGGGGATGTTGAGGGGCGAGGGGAGGTTGGGGGGTGGAGGAGGGAGGTTGAGGTGTGGAGGAGGGGAGGTTGGGGGGTGAAGGAGGGGAGGTTAAGAGGTGGAGGAGGGGAGGTTGAGGGGGTGCGAGGGGAGGTTGGGGGGTGGAGGAGGGGAGGTTGAGGGGTGAGGGGAGGTTGAGGGGTGGAGGATGGGAGGTTGAGGGGGTGTGAGGGGAGGTTGAGCGGTGGAGGATGGGAGGTTGAGCGGTGGAGGAGGGGAGGTTGAGGGTGTGCAAGGGGAGGTTGAGGGGTGGAGGAGGGGAGGTTAAGGGGTGGAGGAGGGGAGGTTGAGGGGGTGCGAGGGGAGGTTGAGGTGTGGAGGAGGGGAGGTTGAGGGGTGGTGGGGGGGAGGTTGAGGGGGTGCGAGGGGAGGTTGAGGTGAGGAGGGGAGGTTGAGGGGTGGAGGAGGGGAGGTTGAGGGGGTGCGAGGGGAGTTTGAGGTGTGGAGGAGGGGAGGTTGAGGGGTGCGAGGAGGGTGAGGGGAGGTTGAGGGGTGGAGGAGGGGAGGTTGAGTGGGTGCGAGGGGAGGTTGAGGGGGGTGAGGGGAGGTTGAGGGGGGTGAGGGGAGTTTGAGGGGTGGAGGAGGGGAGGTTGAGGGGTGTGAGGAGGGTGAGGGGAGGTTGAGGGGTGGAGGAGGGGAGGTTGAGGGGGCGAGGGGGGGCGAGGGGAGGTTGAGGGGGGTGAGGGGAGGTTGAGGGGTGGAGGGGAGGTTGAGGGGTGGAGGAGGGGAGGTTGAGGGGTGGAGGAGGGGAGGTTGAGGGGTGGAGGAGGGAGGTTCAGGGGGTGCGAGGGGAGGTTGAGGGGGTGAGGGGGGTGAGGGGAGGTTGAGGGGGGTGAAGGGAGGTTGAGGGGTGGAGGTGGTGAGGTTGGGGGGGTGGAGGAGGGGAGGTTGAGGGGCGAGGGGAGGTTGAGGGGTGGAGGAGGGGAGGTTGAGGGGTGGAGGAGGGGAGGTTGGGGGGTGGAAGGAGGGGAGGTTGAGGGGTGAGGGGAGGTTGAGGGGTGGAGGAGGGGAGGTTGAGGGGGTGTGAGGGGAGGTTGAGGGGTGGAGGAGGGGAGGTTGAGGGGTGGAGGAGGGGAGGTTGAGGGGGTGCGAGGGGAGGTTGAGGGGTGGAGGAGGGCAGGTTAAGGGGTGGAGGGGAGGTTGAGGGGGTGCGAGGGGAGGTTGAGGGGTGGAGGAGGGGAGGTTGGGGTGTGGAGGAGGGGAGGTTGAGGGGCGAGGGGAGGATGAGGGGTGGAGGAGGGGTGGTTGAGGGATGGAGGAGGGGAGGTTGAGGGGCGAGGGGAGGTTGAGGGGTGGAGGAGGGGAGGTTGACGGGTGGAGGAGGGGAGGTTAAGGGGTGGAGGAGGGGAGGTTGAGGGGGTGCGAGGGGAGGTTGGGGGGTGGATGAGGGGAGGTTGAGGGGTGAGGGGAGGTTGAGGGGTGGAGGAGGGGAGGTTGAGGGGGTGCGAGGGGAGGTTGGGGGGTGGATGAGGGGAGGTTGAGGGGTGAGGGGAGGTTGAGGGGTGGAGGAGGAAAGGTTGAGGGGGTGCAAGGGGAGGTTGAGGTGAGGAGGGGAGGTTGAGGGGTGGAGGAGGGGAGGTTGAGGGGGTGCGAAGGGAGGTTGAGGGGTGGAGGAGGGGAGGTTGAGGGGTGGAGGAGGGGAGGTTGAGGGGGTGCGAGGGGAGGTTGAGGGGTGGAGGAGGGGAGGTTGAGGGGTGGAGGAGGGGAGGTTGAGGGGGTGCGAGGGGAGGTTGAGGGGTGGAGGAGGGGAGGTTGGGGGGGCGAGGAGGGGAGGTTGAGGGGCGAGGGGAGGTTGAGGGGTGGAGGAGGGGAGGTTGAGGGATGGAGGAGGGGAGGTTGAGGGGCGAGGGGAGGTTGAGGGGTGGAGGAGGGGAGGTTGAGGGGTGGAGGAGGGGAGGTTGGGGGGTGGAGGAGGGAGGTTAAGGGGTGGAGGAGGGGAGGTTGAGGGCGTGCGAGGGGAGTTTGGGGGGTGGAGGAGGGGAGGTTGAGGGGTGAGGGGAGGTTGAGGGGCGGAGGAGGGGAGGTTGAGGGGGTGCGAGGGGAGGTTGAGGGGTGGAGGAGGGGATGTTGAGGGGTGGAGGAGGGAGGTTGAGGGGTGGAGGAGGGGAGGTTGAGGGGGTGCGAGGGGAGGTTGAGGGGTGGAGGAGTGCAGGTTAAGGGGTGGAGGAGGGGAGGTTGAGGGGGTGCGAGGGGAGGTTGAGGTGTGGAGGAGGGGAGGTTGAGGGGTGGAGGAGGGGAGGTTGAGGGGGTGCGAGGGGAGGTTGAGGGGTGGAGGAGGGGAGTATGAGGGGTGGAGGAGGGAGGTTGAGGGTGTGCGAGTGGAGGTTGAGGTGAGGAGGGGAGGTTGAGGGGTGGAGGAGGGGAGGTTGAGGGGGTGTGAGGGGAGGTTGAGGGGTGGAGGAGGGGAGGTTGGGGGTGGAGGAGGGGAGGTTGAGCGGCGAGGGGAGGTTGAGGGTTGGAGGAGGGGAGGTTGAGGGGTGGAGGAGGGGAGGTTGGGGGGTGGAGAAGGGGAGGTTGAGGGGCGACGGGGACGTTGAGGGGTGGAGGAGGGGAGGTTGAAGGGTGGAGGAGGGGAGGTTGGGGGGTGGAGGAGGTGAGGTTAAGGTGTGGAGGAGGGGAGGTTGAGGGGTGGAGGAGGGGAGGTTGAGGGGGTGCGAGGGGAGGTTGTGGGGTGGAGGAGGGGAGGATGAGGGGTGGAGGAGGGGAGGTTGGGGGGTGGAGGAGGGGAGGTTGAGGGGGTGCGAGGGGAGGTTGGGGGGTGGAGGAGGGGAGGTTGAGGGGTGAGGGGAGGTTGAGGGGTGGAGGAGGGAGGTTGAGGGGGTGCGAGGGGAGGTTGAGGGGTGGAGGAGGGGATGTTGAGGGGTCGGGGAGGGGAGATTGAGGGTGTGCGAGGGGAGGTTGAGGGGTGGAGGAGGGGAGGTTGAGGGGTGGAGGAGGGGAGGTTGAGGGGGTGCGAGGGGAGGTTGAGGTGTGGAGGAGGGGAGGTTGAGGGGTGGAGGAGGGAGATTGAGGGGGTGTGAGGGGAGGTTGAGGGGTGGAGGAGGGGAGTTTGAGGGGTGGAGGAGGGGAGGATGAGGGGGTGCGAGGGGAGGTTGAGGTGAGGAGGGGAGGTTGAGGTGTGGAGGAGGGGTGGTTGAGGGGGTGTGAGGGGAGGTTGAGGGGTGGAGAAGGGGAGGTTGAGGGGGTGCGAGGGGAGGTTGAGAGGTGGAGGAGGGGAGGTTGGGGGTGGAGGAGGGGAGGTTGAGGGGCGAGGGGAGGTTGAGGGGTGGAGGAGGGGAGGTTGAGGGGTGGAGGAGGGGAGGTTGGGGGTGGAGGAGGGGAGGTTGAGGGGCGAGGGGAGGTTGAGGGTTGGAGGAGGGGAGGTTGAGGGGTGGAGGAGAGGAGGTTGGGGCGTGGAGGAGTGGAGGTTAAGGGGTGGAGGAGGGGAGGTTGAGGGGTTGCGAGGGGAGGTTGGGGGGTGGAGGAGGGGTGTTTGAGGGGTGTGGGGAGGTTGAGGGGTGGAGGAGGGGAGGTTGAGGGGGTGCGAGGGGAGGTTGTGGGGTGGAGGAGGGGAGGTTGAGGGGTGGAGGAGGGGAGGTTGAGGGGGTGCGAGGGGAGGTTGAGGGGTGGAGGAGGGAGGTTAAGGGGTGGAGGAGGGGAGGTTGAGGGAGTGCGAGGGGAGGTTGAGGGGTGGAGGAGGGGAGGTTGAGGGGTGAGAGGGGAGGTTGAGGGGTGGAGGAGGGGAGGTTGAGGGGTGGAGGAGGGGAGGTTGAGGGGGTGCGAGGGGAGGTTGAGTGGTGGAGGAGGGGAGGTTGAGGGGTGGAGGCGGGAGGTTGAGGGGGTGCGAGGGGAGGTTGATTGGTGGAGGAGGGGAGGTTGGGGTTTGTAGGAGGGGAGGTTGAGGGGCGAGGGGAGGTTGAGGGGTGGAGGAGAAGTGGTTGAGGGATGGAGGAGGGGAGGTTGAGGGTCGAGGGGAGGTTGAGGGGTGGAGGAGGGGAGGTTGATGGGTGGAGGAGGGGAGGTTGGGGGGTGGAGGAGGGGAGGTTAAGGGGTGGAGGAGGGGAGGTTGAGGGGGTGCGAGGGGAGGTTGGGGGTGGATGAGGGGAGGTTGAGGGGTGAGGGGAGGTTGAGGGGTGGAGGAGGGGAGGTTGCGGGTGCGAGGGGAGGTTGAGGGGTGGAGGAGGGGAGGTTGAGGGGTGGAGGAGGGGAGTTTGAGGGGGTGCGAGGGGAGGTTGAGGGTTGGAGGAGCGGAGGCTAAGGGGTGGTGGAGGGGAGGTTGAGGGGGTGCGAGGGGAGGTTGAGGGGTGGAGGAGGGGAGGTTCAGGGGTGGAGGAGGGGAGGTTGAGGGGGTGCGAGGGGAGGTTGAGGGGTGGAGGAGGGGAGGTTCAGGGGTGGAGGAGGGGAGGTTGAGGGGGTGCGAGGGGAGGTTGAGGAGTGGAGGAGGGGAGGTTCAGGGGTGGAGGAGGGGAGGTTGAGGGGGTGCGAGGGGAGGTTGAGGTGAGGAGGGGAGGTTGAGCGGTGGAGGAGGGGAGGTTGAGGTGGTGCGAGGGGAGGTTGAGGGGTGGAGGAGGGGAGGTTGGGGGGTGGAGGAGGGGAGGTTAAGGGGTGGAGGAGGGGAGGTTGGTGGGTGCGAGGGGAGGTTGGGGGGTGGAGGAGGGGAGGTTGAGGGGTGAGGGGAGGTTGAGGGGTGGAGGAGGGGAGGTTGAGGGGGTGCGAGGGGAGGTTGAGGGGTGGAGGAGGGGAGGTTGAGGGGGTGAGAGGGGAGGTTGAGGGGTGGAGGAGGGGAGGTTGAGGGGTGGAGGAGGGAAGGTTGAGGGGGTGCGAGGGGAGGTTGAGTGGTGGAGGAGGGGAGGTTGAGGGGTGGAGGAGGGGAGGTTGAGGGGGTGTGAGGGGATGTTGATTGGTGGAGGAGGGGAGGTTGGGGTGTGGAGGAGGGGAGGTTGAGGGGCGAGGGGAGGTTGAGGGGTGGAGGAGGGGTGGTTGAGGGATGGAGGAGGGGAGGTTGAGGGGCGAGGGGAGGTTGAGGGGTGGAGGAGGGGAGGTTGATGGGTGGAGGAGGGGAGGTTGGGGGGTGGAGGAGGGGAGGTTAAGGGGTGGAGGAGGGGAGGTTGAGGGGGTGCGAGGGGTGGTTGGGGGGTAGATGAGGGGAGGTTGAGGGGTGAGGGAAGGTTGAGGGGTGGAGGAGGGGAGGTTGAGTGTGCGAGGGTTGAGGGGTGGAGGAGGGGAGGTTGAGGGGTGGAGGAGGGGAGTTTGAGGGGGTGCGAGGGGAGGTTGAGGGTTGGAGGAGCGGAGGTTAAGGGGTGGTGGAGGGGAGGTTGAGGGGGTGTGAGGGGTGGTTGAGGAGTGGAGGAGGGGAGGTTGAGGGGGTGCGAGGGAGGTTGAGGGGGTGCGAGGGGAGGTTGAGGGGTGGAGGAGGGGAGGTTGAGGGGTGGAGGAGGGGAGGTTGAGGGATGGAGGAGGGGAGGTTGAGGGGCGAGGGGAGGTTGGGGTGTGGAGGAGGGGAGGTTGAGGGGTGGAGGAGGGGAGGTTAAGGGGTGGAGGAGGGGAGGTTGAGGGGGTGCGAGGGGAGGTTGGGGGGGTGATGAGGGAGGTTGTGGGGTGAGGGGAGTTTGAGGGATGGAGGAGGGGAGGTTGAGGGGGTGCGAGGGGAGGTTGAGCGGTGGAGGATGGGAGGTTGAGTGGTGGAGGAGGGGAGGTTGAGGGGGTGCAAGGGGAGGTTGAGGGGGTGCAAGGGGAGGTTGAGGGGTGGAGGAGGGGAGGTTAAGGGGTGGAGGGGGGAGGTTGAGGGGGTGCGAGGGGAGGTTGAGGTGTGGAGGAGGGGAGGTTGAGGGGTGGAGGAGGGGAGGTTGACAGGGTGCGAGGGGAGGTTGAGGGGTGGAGGAGGGGAGGTTGATGGGTGGAGGGGGGGAGGTTGAGGGGGTGCGAGGGGAGGTTGAGGGGTGGAGGAGGGGAGGTTGAGGGGGTGCGAGGGGAGGTTGAGGGGTGGAGGAGGGGAGGTTGAGGGGGTGCGAGGGGAGGTTGGGGTGGTGGAAGGGAAGTTGAGGGGGTGCGAGGGGAGGTTGAGGGGTGGAGGAGGGGAGGTTAAGGGGTGGAGGAGGGGAGGTTGAGGGGGTGCGAGGGGAGGTTGAGGGGTGGAGGAGGGGAGGTTGAGGGGGTGAGAGGGGATGTTGAGGGGTGGAGGAGGGGAGGTTGAGGGGTGGAGGAGGGGAGGTTGAGGGGGTGCGAGGGGAGGTTGAGTGGTGGAGGAGGGGAGGTTGAGGGGTGGAGGAGGGGAGGTTGAGGGGGTGCGAGGGGAGGTTGAGGGGGTGAGAGGGGAGGTTGAGGGGTGGAGGAGGGGAGGTTGAGGTGTGGAGGAGGGGAGGTTGAGGGGGTGCGAGGGGAGGTTGAGTGGTGGAGGAGGGGAGGTTGAGGGGTGGAGGAGGGGAGGTTGAGGGGGTGCGAGGGGAGGTTGAGGGGTGGAGGAGGGGAGTTTGGGGTGTGGATGAGGGGAGGTTGAGGGGCGAGGGGAGGTTGTGGGGTGGAGGAGGGGTGGTTGAGGGATGGAGGAGGGGAGGTTGAGGGGCGAGGGGAGGTTGAGGGGTGGAGGAGGGGAGGTTGACGGGTTGAGGAGGGGAGGTTGGGGGGTGGAGGAGGGGAGGTTAAGGGGTGGAGGAGGGGAGGTTGAGGGGGTGCGAGGGGAGTTTAGGGGGTGGATGAGGGGAGGTTGAGGGGTGAGGGGAGGTTGAAGGGTGGAGGAGGGGAGGTTGAGGGTGCGAGGGGAGGTTGAGGGGTGGAGGAGGGGAGGTTGAGGGGTGGAGGAGGGGAGTTTGAGGGGGTGCGAGGGGTTGTTGAGGGTTGGAGGAGCGGAGGTTAAGGGGTGGTGGAGGGGAGGTTGAGGGGGTGCGAGGGGAGGTTGAGGGGTGGAGGAGGGGAGGTTCAGGAGTGGAGGAGGGGAGGTTGAGGGGGTGCGAGGGGAGGTTGAGGGGTGGAGGAGGGGAGGTTCAGGGGTGGAGGAGGGGAGGTTGAGGGGGTGCGAGGGGAGGTTGAGGTGAGGAGGGGAGGTTGAGGGGTGGAGGAGGGGAGGTTGAGGGGGTGCGAGGGGAGGTTGAGGGATGGAGGAGGGGAGGTTGAGGGGGTGCGAGGGGAGGTTGAGGGGTGGAGGAGGGGAGGTTAAAGGGTGGAGGAGGGGAGGTTGGGGGGTGGAGGAGGGGAGGTTGAGGGGCGAGGGGAGGTTGTGGGGGTGTGAGGGGAGGTTGAGGGGTGGAGGAGGGGAGGTTGGGGGGTGGAGGAGGGGAGGTTGAGGGGCGAGGGGAGGTTGAGGGGTGGAGGAGGGGAGGTTGAGGGGGTGCGAGGGGAGGTTGAGGGGTGGAGGAGGGGAGGTTGAGGGATGGAGGAGGGGAGGTTGAGGGGCGAGGGGAGGTTGGGGGGTGGAGGAGGGGAGGTTGAGGGGTGGAGGAGGGGAGGTTGGGGGGTGGAGGAGGGGAGGTTAAGGGGTGGAGGAGGGGAGGTTGAGGGGGTGCGAGGGGAGGTTGGGGGGTGGAGGAGGGGAGGTTGAGGGGTGAGGGGAGGTTGAGGGGTGGAGGAGGGGAGGTTGAGGGGGTGCGAGGGGAGGTTGAGTGGTGGAGGATGGGAGGTTGAGCGGTGGAGGAGGGGAGGTTGAGGGAGTGCAAGGGGAGGTTGGGGGGTGGAGGAGGGGAGGTTAAGGGGTGGAGGAGGGGAGGTTGAGGGGGTGCGAGGGGAGGTTGAGGTGTGGAGGAGGGGAGGTTGAGGGGTGGAGGAGGGGAGGTTGAGGGGGTGCGAGGGGAGGTTGAGGGGTGGAGGAGGGGAGGTTGAGGGGGTGCGAGGGGAGGTTGAGGGGTGGAGGAGGGGAGTTTGAGGGGGTGCGAGGGGAGGTTGTCGGGTGGAGGAGGGGAGGTTGAGGGATGGAGGAGGGGAAGTTGAGGGGGTGCGAGGGGAGGTTGAGGGGTGGAGGAGGGGAGGTTAAGGGGTGGAGGAGGGGAGGTTGAGGGGGTGCGAGGGGAGGTTGAGGGGTGGAGGAGGGGAGGTTGAGGGGTGGAGGAGGGGAGGTTGAGGGGTGGAGGAGGGGAGTTTGAGGGGGTGCGAGGGGAGGTTGTGTGGTGGAGGAGGGGAGGTTGAGGGGTGGAGGAGGGGAGATTGAGTGGGTGCGAGGGGAGTTTGAGTGGTGGAGGAGGGGAGGTTGGGGTGTGGAGGAGGGGAGGTTGAGGGGCGAGGGGAGGTTGAGGGGTGGAGGAGGGGTGGTTGAGGGATGGAGGAGGGGAGGTTGAGGGGTGGAGGAGGGGAGGTTGAGGGGCGAGGGGAGGTTGTGGGGTGGAGGAGGGGAGGTTGAGGGGGTGCGAGGGGAGGTTGAGGGGTGGAGGAGGGGAGGTTGAGGGATGGAGGAGGGGAGGTTGAGGGGCGAGGGGAGGTTGGGGGGTGGAGGAGGGGAGGTTGAGGGGTGGAGGAGGGGAGGTTGGGGGGTGGAGGAGGGGAGGTTAAGGGGTGGAGGAGGGGAGGTTGAGGGGGTGCGAGGGGAGGTTGGGGGGTGGAGGAGGGGAGGTTGAGGGGTGAGTGGAGGTTGAGGGGTGGAGGAGGGGAGGTTGAGGGGGTGCGAGGGGAGGTTGAGCGGTGGAGGATGGGAGGTTGAGCGGTGGAGGAGGGGAGGTTGAGGGAGTGCAAGGGGAGGTTGGGGGGTGGAGGAGGGGAGGTTAAGGGGTGGAGGAGGGGAGGTTGAGGGGGTGCGAGGGGAGGTTGAGGTGTGGAGGAGGGGAGGTTGAGGGGTGGAGGAGGGGAGGTTGAGGGGGTGCGAGGTGAGGTTGAGGGGTGGAGGAGGGGAGGTTGAGGGGGTGCGAGGGGACGTTGAGGGGTGGAGGAGGGGAGTTTGAGGGGGTGCGAGGGGAGGTTGTCGGGTGGAGGAGGGGAGGTTGAGGGATGGAGGAGGGGAAGTTGAGGGGGTGCGAGGGGAGGTTGAGGGGTGGAGGAGGGGAGGTTAAGGGGTGGAGGAGGGGAGGTTGAGGGGGTGCGAGGGGAGGTTGAGGGGTGGAGGAGGGGAGGTTGAGGGGGTGAGAGGGGAGGTTGAGGGGTGGAGGAGGGGAGGTGGAGGGGTGGAGGAGGGGAGTTTGAGGGGGTGCGAGGGGAGGTTGAGTGGTGGAGGAGGGGAGGTTGAGGGGTGGAGGAGGGGAGATTGAGTGGGTGCGAGGGGAGTTTGAGTGGTGGAGGAGGGGAGGTTGGGGTGTGGAGGAGGGGAGGTTGAGGGGCGAGGGGAGGTTGAGGGGTGGAGGAGGGGTGGTTGAGGGATGGAGGAGGGGAGGTTGAGTGGCGAGGGGAGGTTGAGGGGTGGAGGAGGGGAGGTTGACGGGTGGAGGAGGGGATGTTGGGGGGTGGAGGAGGGGAGGTTAAGGGGTGGAGGAGGGGAGGTTGAGGGGGTGCGAGGGGAGGTTTGGGGTGGATGAGGGGAGGTTGAGGGGTGAGGGGAGGTTGAGGGGTGGAGGAGGGGAGGTTGAGGGTGCGAGGGGAGGTTGAGGGGTGGAGGAGGGGAGGTTGAGGGGGTGCGAGGGGAGTTTGAGGGGTGGAGGAGCGGAGGTTAAGGGGTGGTGGAGGGGAGGTTGAGGGGGTGCGAGGGGAGGTTGAGGTGTGGAGGAGGGGAAGTTGTGGGGTGGAGGAGGGGAGGTTGAGGGGGTGCGAGGGGAGGTTGAGGGGTGGAGGAGGGGAGGTTCAGGGGTGGAGGAGGGGAGGTTGAGGGGGTGCGAGGGGAGGTTGAGGTGAGGAGGGGAGGTTGAGGGGTGGGGGAGGGGAGGTTGAGGGGGTGCGAGGGGAGGTTGAGGGGTGGAGGAGGGGAGGTTGAGGGGGTGTGAGGGGAGGTTGAGGGGTGGAGGAGGGGAGGTTAAAGGGTGGAGGAGGGGAGGTTGGGGGGTGGAGGAGGGGAGGTTGAGGGGCGAGGGGAGGTTGAGGGGTGGAGGAGGGGAGGTTGAGGGATGGAGGAGGGGAGGTTGAGGGGCGAGGGGAGGTTGAGGGGGTGTGAGGGGAGGTTGAGGGGTGGAGGAGGTGAGGTTGGGGAGTGGAGGAGGGGAGGTTGAGGGGCGAGGGGAGGTTGAGGGGTGGAGGAGGTGAGGTTGAGGGGGTGTGAGGCGAGGTTGAGGGGTGGAGGAGGGGAGGTTGAGGGGTGGAGGAGGGGAGGTTGAGGGATGGAGGAGGGGAGGTTGAGGGGTGAGGGGAGGTTGAGGGGTGGAGGAGGGGAGGTTGAGGGGTGGAGGAGGGGAGGTTGGGGGGTGGAGGAGGGGAGGTTAAGGGGTGGAGGAGGGGAGGTTGAGGGGGTGCGAGGGGAGGTTGGGGGGTGGAGGAGGGGAGGTTGAGGGGTGAGGGGAGGTTGAGGGGTGGAGGAGGGGAGGTTGAGGGGGTGCGAGGGGAGGTTGAGCGGTGGAGGATGGGAGGTTGAGCGGTGGAGGAGGGGAGGTTGAGGGAGTGCAAGGGGAGGTTGGGGGGTGGAGGAGGGGAGGTTAAGGGGTGGAGGAGGGGAGGTTGAGGGGGTGCGAGGGGAGGTTGAGGTGTGGAGGAGGGGAGGTTGAGGGGGTGCGAGGGGAGGTTGAGGGGTGGAGGAGGGGAGTTTGAGGGGGTGCGAGGGGAGGTTGTCGGGTGGAGGAGGGGAGGTTGAGGGATGGAGGAGGGGAAGTTGAGGGGGTGCGAGGGGAGGTTGAGGGGTGGAGGAGGGGAGGTTAAGGGGTGGAGGAGGGGAGGTTGAGGGGGTGCGAGGGGAGGTTGAGTGGTGGAGGAGGGGAGGTTGAGGGGGTGAGAGGGGAGGTTGAGGGGTGGAGGAGGGGAGGTTGAGGGGTGGAGGAGGGGAGTTTGAGGGGGTGCGAGGGGAGGTTGAGTGGTGGAGGAGGGGAGGTTGAGGGGTGGAGGAGGGGAGATTGAGTGGGTGCGAGGGGAGTTTGAGTGGTGGAGGAGGGGAGGTTGGGGTGTGGAGGAGGGGTGGTTGAGGGGGTGCGAGGGGAGGTTGGGGGTGGATGAGGGGAGGTTGAGGGGTGAGGGGAGGTTGAGGGGTGGAGGAGGGGAGGTTGAGGGTGCGAGGGGAGGTTGAGGGGTGGAGGAGGGGAGGTTGAGGGGGTGCGAGGGGAGTTTGAGGGGTGGAGGAGCGGAGGTTAAGGGGTGGTGGAGGGGAGGTTGAGGGGGTGCGAGGGGAGGTTGAGGTGTGGAGGAGGGGAAGTTGTGGGGTGGAGGAGGGGAGGTTGAGGGGGTGCGAGGGGAGGTTGAGGGGTGGAGGAGGGGAGGTTCAGGGGTGGAGGAGGGGAGGTTGAGGGGGTGCGAGGGGAGGTTGAGGTGAGGAGGGGAGGTTGAGGGGTGGGGGAGGGGAGGTTGAGGGGGTGCGAGGGGAGGTTGAGGGGTGGAGGAGGGGAGGTTGAGGGGGTGCGAGGGGAGGTTGAGGGGTGGAGGAGGGGAGGTTAAAGGGTGGAGGAGGGGAGGTTGGGGGGTGGAGGAGGGGAGGTTGAGGGGCGAGGGGAGGTTGAGGGGTGGAGGAGGGGAGGTTGAGGGATGGAGGAGGGGAGGTTGAGGGGCGAGGGGAGGTTGAGGGGGTGTGAGGGGAGGTTGAGGGGTGGAGGAGGTGAGGTTGGGGAGTGGAGGAGGGGAGGTTGAGGGGCGAGGGGAGGTTGAGGGGTGGAGGAGGTGAGGTTGAGGGGGTGTGAGGCGAGGTTGAGGGGTGGAGGAGGGGAGGTTGAGGGGTGGAGGAGGGGAGGTTGAGGGATGGAGGAGGGGAGGTTGAGGGGCGAGGGGAGGTTGAGGGGTGGAGGAGGGGAGGTTGAGGGGTGGAGGAGGGGAGGTTGGGGGTGGAGGAGGGGAGGTTGGGGGGTGGAGGAGGGGAGGTTGAGGGGTGAGAGGAGGTTGAGGGGTGGAGGAGGCGAGGTTGAGGGGGTGCGAGGGGAGGTTGAGTGGTGGAGGATGGGAGGTTGAGCGGTGGAGGAGGGGAGGTTGAGGGGGTGCAAGGGGAGGTTGAGGGGTGGAGGAGGGGACGTTAAGGGGTGGAGGAGGGGAGGTTGAGGGGTTGCGAGGGGAGATTGAGGGGTGGAGGAGGGGAAGTTAAGGGGTGGAGGAGGGGAGGTTGAGGGGTGGAGGAGGGGAGGTTGAAGGATGGAGGAGGGGAGGTTAAGGGGTGGAGGAGGGGAGGTTGAGTGGGTGCGAGGAGAGGTTGAGGGGTGCGAGGGGAGGTTGAGGGGTGGAGGAGGGGAGGTTGAAGGGTGGAGGAGGGGAGGTTAAGGGGTGGAGGAGGGGAGGTTGAGGGGGTGCGAGGGGAGGTTGAGGGGTGAAGGAGGGGAGGTTAAGGGGTGGAGGAGGGGAGGTTGAGGGGGTGTGAGGGGAGGTTGAGGGGGTGCGAGGGGAGGTTGAGGGGTGGAGGAGGGGAGGTTGAGGGGGTGCGAGGGGAGGTTGGGGGGTGGAGGAGGGGAGGTTGAGGGGTGGAGGAGGGGAGGTTGAAGGGTGGAGGAGGGGAGGTTGAGTGGGTGCAAGGGGAAGTTGAGGGGTGGAGGAGGGGACGTTAAGGGGTGGAGGAGGGGAGGTTGACGGGTGGAGGAGGGGAGGTTGGGGGTGGAGGAGGGGAGGTTAAGGGGTGGAGGAGGGGAGGTTGAGGGGGTGCGAGGGGAGGTTGGGGGGTGGAGGAGGGGAGGTTGAGGGGTGAGGGGAGGTTGAGGGTTGGAGGAGGCGAGGTTGAGGGGGTGCGAGGGGAGGTTGAGCGGTGGAGGATGGGAGGTTGAGCGGTGGAGGAGGGGAGGTTGAGGGGGTGCAAGGGGAAGTTGAGGGGTGGAGGAGGGGACGTTAAGGGGTGGAGGAGGGGAGGTTGAGGGGTTGCGAGGGGAGATTGAGGGGTGGAGGAGGGGAGGTTAAGGGGTGGAGGAGGGGAGGTTGAGGGGGTGCGAGGGGAGGTTGAAGGGTGGAGGAGGGGAGGTTGAGGGGTGGAGGAGGGGAGGTTGAGGGGGTGCGAGGGGAGGTTAAGGGGTGGAGGAGGGGAGGTTGAGGGGTGGAGGAGGGGAGGTTGAGGGGGTGCGAGGGGAGGTTGAGTGGGTGTGAGGGGAGGTTGAGGGGTGGAGGAGGGGAGGTTGAAGGGTGGAGGAGGGGAGGTTGAGGGGTGGAGGAGGGGAGGTTGAGTGGGTGCGAGGAGAGGTTGAGGGGTGCGAGGGGAGTTAGTCCCCATGCCGTTGAGGGGTGATGTCAGGCACCGAGGGCAGTGGAAATCTGCAACTCTCTCTGTCTGCCTCCAGGAGGCACTGAGGCTGGAGGACAGGTGACAATGTGGAACCCCCGGGCTGGGTGGGTTTCTGTTCTCGGTCACTGAGGGGGAGGTGGCATTAAAATTCAGATCAGATCAGCCAGGCCTCCTCCCTGTCGGAGGAGAGAGGGGATCTGGCCAGGGGATGGTTTCCACCTGAGGTTCCGCCTCCTGTCACCAGGTGGCACCACTGCCCTGTCACAGAGCAAACTTTCCTTTGTATAGCGCCTGTCAGCTCCTGGTGATGGTTTGTTTGAAGTGTGATGTGAAGTGTGGCTGGACAGTAATGTGCACAGCTCTGGGGGGCTGAGCGGTTAATCGGTATTACTGCAACGGGCTTGGTTGTTGGATAAGTAAAGACGCAGGCTATGGGTGCCAACTTTCCCGCTCACCCCCTGTCCCCACCCCCGCCAAACCGCTCCCAAATGGTGGCTGCAGGATCATTAACATCTGCCTGAGACAGCGTTCGAGTCCCAGACCCCAGGCGTGACACTCTCCCCGGTGCCAGTGCTGAGGGAGCGCACTCTCCTTCCAGATAAATCATTAAACCCAACGCCACCCCCTGCCCTCTGAGCTGGGTGTAAAAGAATCACGTGACCGTGACTGGAAGAGAGCGGGTTGGCGGAGTGGAGGAGAGGGGAGGTAGGGGGTGGGGTGGGGTGGGAGCGGCTGGTGCTGTTCCTATCCACAGTGTCCTGGAGCCAATGTTTATCCCTCAACCAACATCACTCAAAAAAAAACCCCGATGATCCTTTCATTTATCTCACTGCTGCTTGTGGGATCTTGCTGTGTAATTCGGTTGCCTCGTTTGCTACATTACAACAACATTGCAAAGGGAACTCTATGTCGGGAGGTGGTGGGGAGGTGGGGTGGGGGGGGGGTGTTAGATGCAGGAGCAGAGGGACTCCGGGAATATATTCAGAAATCGGCAGGCATGTTTAAAAAGTGAGTGGAGAAAGTGCTTGGGGATACTTGTCTTTGTTAATAGGGGCGCTGAGTCCAGAAACCAGGCAGCCACCTTGACAATTCACTGGGCAGGCCTCAGCTCGGATATTGTGCAGGATTCTGCGCACCGCGCTTTCAGAAGCATGTCATGGTCCTGGAGAGGGTGCAGCGGAGATTTACCAGGATTGGTGAGGCGAGGGATTGGCAAAACCTGGGTTTTCGAAATAATGAGGGGGCTTTTGATCAGGCAGGAAGTCTTCCTCTTGCTGGTGAGTCCGTAACCAGAAGTCGCAGAGTTAAAATAATCGAGAAAAGAGTGAGATATATTCCACCAAGAAAGACTCTGCCATGACGATCCACCACCCGTGACTGACCAAGGAAGTTAAGAGGGGGTTATCAAATTGAAAGCAAAGATTTCCAGTGCTGTAAATATTAGTGGCGGGGCAGAGGACTGGGGATGGTTTAGAAACCAGCGACGGAGCACTAAAATATGATAATTAAGAGAAAAAATTGGAGCACGAGAGAAAACTAGCAAGAAATATAACGACAGACAGTAAAAACTACAAGTATGTAAAAAGGAAGAGAGTAGCTAAAGTGAGCTTCAGTCTCTTAGTGGCTAATACTGGGGAATTAAGAATGAGAATCAAGGAAATGGCAGAAACTTTGAACAAGTATTTAGTATCTGTCTTCCCAAGAGTTGGAGGAAATCAATAGGCAAAAGTTGGTGAGGAACTTAAAACAAACACCATCGCTGGAGAAAACGTATTGAAAACACTAATGGGACTAAAGGCTGCAAGTCCTAGACCTGATGGCCTGTATCCCAGGGTCGTAAAGGAAGTATCTGCAGGGATAGTGGATGCGTTGGGTTGTAATGTTTAAACATTCCCTAGATTCTGGGAAGGTCCCAGCAACTTAGAAAACCACATGTTCAAGAAAGGAGGGAGATGGAAAGCAGGAAACTACAACCCAGTTAGCCTACCGTCTGCCATTGAGAAAATGCTGGAATCCATGATTCAGGAGGTAGCAGCAGGACCTTTAGAATACAATCAGGCAGAATCAAATTGGTTTTATGAAAGGGAAATGGTGTTTGACAAATTTATTACAGTTCTTTGAGGAAGTAACAAACAGGATGGATAAAGGGGAGCCATAAGACCTAGGAGTAGAAGTAGGCCATTCAGCCCATCGAGTCTGCTCCACCATTCAATAGGATCATGGCTGATCTGATAATCCTCAACTCCACTTCCCTGCCTTTTCCCCATAGCCCTTGATTCCCTTACTGATTAAAAATCTGTCTATCTCAGCCTTGAATATAGTTAACCACCCAGCCCCTACAGCCCTCTGCAGTAAAGAATCCCACAGATTGACCACCCTCTGAGAGAAGAAATTCCTCCTCATCTCTGTCTTAAATGGCGACTCTTTACTCTGAGATTATGCCCTCTGTGTCAAGAGTCTCCCACAAGAGGAAACAACCTCTCAGCATCTACACTGTCAAGCTTCCTAAGAATTTTATGTTTCAAAAAGGTCACCTCTCATTCTTCTAAACCCCAATGAGTACAGGAACAATGATTCAACCTCTCCTCATAAGAAAATCTTTCCATGCCCAGAATCAACCTAGTGAATCTTCTCTGGTTAGATTCTCTCTTGTTGGAGATGGTCTTTGCCTGACACTTGTGTGGCGTGAATGTTACTTGCCACTTGTCAGCCCAAGTCTGGATATTGTCCAGGTCTTGCTGCATTTGGACATGGACTGCTTCAGTATCTGAGGAGTCGTGGATGGTAAACATTGTACAATCATCAGTGACCATCCCCACTTCTGACCTTATGATGGAAGGAAGGTCATTGATGAAGCAGCTGAAGATGGTTGGGCCGAGGACACTACCCTGAGGAACTCCTGCAGTGATGTCCTGGAGCTGAGATGACTGACCTCCAACAACCACTGCCATCTTTCTTTATGCTTCAACCAGCGGAGAGCTTTCCCCCTGATTCCTATTGACTCCAGTTTCGCTGGGGCTCCTTGATGCCACACTCGGTCAAATGCTGCCTTGATGTCAAGGGCAGTCCCTCTCACCTCACCTCAGGAGTTCAGCTCTTTTGTCCATGTTTGAACCAAGGCTGTAATGAGGTCAGGAGCTGAGTGGCCCTGGGCATCAGTGAGCAGGTTATTGCTAAGCAAATGCTGCTTGATAGCACTGTTGATGACCCCTTCTATTACTTTACTGATGATGGAGAGTAGGCTGATGGGGTGGTAATTGGCCGGGTTGGATTTGTCCTGCTTTTTGTATACTGGACAAACCTGGGCAACTTTCCACGTAGCTGGGTAGATGCCAGTGTTGTAGCTGTACTGGAACAGCTTGGCTAGGGGTGTGGCAAGTTCTGGAGCACAAGTCTTCAGTACTATCGCCGGAATATTATCAGGGCCCATAGCCTTTGCTGTATCCAGTGCCTTCAGCTGTTTCTTGATATCACGTGGAGTGAATTGAATAGTCTGAAGACTGGCATCTGTGATGCTGGGGACCTCCGGAGGAGGCTGAGATGGATCATCCACTCGGCACTTCAGGCTGAAGATTGTTGCAAATCCTTCAGCCTTATCTTTTGCACTGAGCTGCTGGGCTCCCCCATCATTGAGGATGGGGATATTTGTGGAGTCTCCTCCTCCAGTGATTTGTTTAATTGTCATGAATGGATGTGACAGGACTGCAGAGCTTAGATCTGATCAGTTGGTTGTGGGATTGCTTATCTCTGTCTATCACTTGCTGCTTCTGCTGTTTGGCACACAAGTAGTCCTGTGTTATAGCTTCACCAGGTTGCCATCTCATTTTTAGGTATGCCTGGTGCTGCTCCTGACATGTCCTCCTGCACTCTTCATTGAACCAGTGTTGATCCCTGGCTTGATGGTAATGGTAGAATGGGGGATATGCCAGGCCATGAGGTTACAGAGTGTGTTCGAGTACAATTCTGCTGCTGCTGATGGCCCACAGCACCTCATGGATGCCCAGTCTTCAGTTGCTAGATCTGTTTGAAATCTATCCCATTTAGCACGCTGGTAGTGCCACTCAACACGATGGAGGATCTCCTCAGTATGAATCTGGGACTTTGTCTCCACAAGGACTGTGCGGTGGTCACTCCTACCGATACTGTCATGGACAGATGTATCTGTGACAGGCAGGTTGGTGAGGATGAGGTCAAGTATGTTTCTCCCTCTTGTTTGTTCCCTCACCACCTGCTGCAGACCCAGTCTAGCAGCGACGTCCTTTAGGACTCGGTCAGTAGTGGTGCTACCGAGCCGCCGTTGGTGATGGACATTGAAGTCCCCCCACCCAGAGTACATTCTGCAGCCTTGTCACCCTCAGTGCTTCCTCCAAGTGGTGTTCAACATGGAGGAAGCACTGATTCATCAGCTGAGGGAGGGAGGGACATGGTGATCAGCAGGAGGTTTCCTTGCCCATGTTTGACCTGATGCCAGGAGACCTCATGGGGTCCGGAGCCGATGTTGAGGACTCCCAGGGGGAACTCCCTCCCCGCTGTATACCACTGTGGGGTCCTCTGCTGTGTCTGTCCTGCCGGTGGGACAGGACATTCCCAGGGATGGTGATGGTGGTGTCTGGGACATGATCTGTAAGGTACGGTTCCCTGAGGGTGACTATGTCAGGCTGTTGCTTGGCTGGTCTGTAGGACAGCTCTCCCAGTTTTGGCACCAGCCCCCGGATGTTCGATGTTAGTAAGGAGGATCTTGCAGGGTGGACAGGGCTGGGTTTGTTGATGTCGTTTTCAGTGCCTGGGTCGATGCTGGGTCCCTGTCCGCTTTTATTCCTTGCTGGGCCATTTGAGAGGGGTATTTAAGAGTCAGCCACGGTGCTGTGGGTCTGGAGTCACGTGTAGGCCAGACCGGGTAAAGACAGCAGATTTCCTTCCCTGAAGGGGCATTAGTGACCCAGATGGGTTTTTACAACAATTGACACTGGTTTCATGGTCATCATTAGACTTTTCATTCTAGATTTTTATTAAATTCAAATTCCACCACCTGCCATGGTGGGATTCGAACCCCGGTCCCCAGAGCATTACCCTGGGTCTCTGGAATACTCGTCCAGCGACAATAGCACCACACCACTGCCTCCCCAAAGGGAGGTCGATAGTTCAGTGAGTGAACAAGCAAATGTTTGGCAGATGGAACATAAGGTGGGAATATGTGAGGTTTTCCACTTTGTCAGGAAGACTAGAACAACAGAATATTACTTAAATGGAGAGAGTCTGCACAATGCTCAGTACAGAGGGATCTGGGTGTCCTTGTACATGAATCACAAAAAGTCAGCATGCAGGTTACAGCAAGTAACTGGGAAGGTCAATGGAATAGAAAAGAACAAAGAAAAGTACAGCACAGGAACAGGCTCTTCGGCTCCAAGCCTGCGCCGATCATATTGCCCGTCAACTAAAACATTTTGCACTTCCGGGGTCCGTATTCCTCTATTCCCATCCTATTCGTGTATTTGTCAAGCTGCCTCTTAAACAGCACTATCGTACCTGCTTCCACCACCTCCTCTGGCAGCGAATTCCAGACACTCACTACCCTCTGCATAAAAAACTTGCCCTGCACATCTCCTCTATAGTTTTCTCCTCTCACCTTAAATCTGTGTCCCCTAGTAACTGACTCTTCCACCCTGGGAAAAAGCTTCTGACTATCTACTCTGTCCATGCTACTCATAATGTTGTAAATGATTTATTGTAAGGGTAAAAGAATATAAAAGTAGGGAAGTCTTGCTACAACTGTATTAGTGAGACCGTTCCTGGAGTAACGTGTACAGTTTTGGTCTTACTTAGAGGGATGTACTTGCATTGGAATGAGTTCAGGGAATATTCACTAGATTGATTCCCGGGATGAAGAGTTTATCTCCTGAGGGAAGGTTGAGCAGGTTGGGCCTATTCCCATTGGAGTTTAGAAGAATGAGAGGTGATCTTATTGATATTTATCAGACTCTGAAAGGATGTTCCCCCTTGTGGGGAATGTAGAACTCGACAGTTTAAAAATAAGAGACCTCCCATTGAGGACGGAGATGAGGAGAAATTTCTTCCCTGAGAGTTGTTAGCCTTTGGAATTCTCTCCCCCAGAGAGCAGTGGAGGCTGGGTCAGCGAGTATATTCAAGGCTGAGTTAGACAGGCTTTTGATCGACAAGGGAGTCGAGGGTTATTGGGACAGGGGGGTACAGGCAGGAAAGTGGAGTTGAGGCCACAATCAGATCAGTGATGATCTTATTGAAGGCGGTGAGCAGGCTCGATGGGATGAATGGTCTGCTCCTGCTGCCATTTCTTATGATCTTACGTGAGGGTAAATGAGAAGATTGTTTGTCACACGGAGGGTTGTTATGATGTGGGATTAGATTGTGAAGGAAGTTTCAAAAGGCAATGGTATATATACTTGAAGATATCTCATTTGCATGGCTTTGGGGCAAGAGGAGGAGAGTGGGACGAAATTGGATCGCTCTTTCAAAGAGCCAGTGGCGCAGGTCTCATGATCGAAATGGCCTCTTGCTGCATTGTAGGATTCTGTGTACAGTGAGCACACTTCAGAAGTAATTGACTGTGAAAGCGAGGGCTGGGAGTGGGTGGGCCTGGTATCAGCTGAGGTGGTGGGAGGGGTCCTGCTGTGCTTTGTTTGGTGGTGGGAGTGGTTGTGTTTCTGTATCGGCCCCCACCACACCCCGGCCCGGTGCTGACTCTTCCTTTTCCTGTTCCTCAGGTGCTGTGCGACCCAGCTATTCCCCAACCACCCCCCGAGTGAACTGGGAGGCCTTGCGGAGACCGGCGAGGGCGTCCCATCAGGTGGGGGTAACGACGCGGCGTTACTGGTGTGACCCGCCCTGCTGATCGGACGGTGGGGGGGGGGGGGTCGGTCTGCGGAAGGGGCAGGGGGGCAGCTGTGGGCACGGGACGGGGTCACACAGGGCGGCGCAGGCACCGGGCAGGGACGGACTGAGGGTCTGAGAGCTCCGAGCTCCGAGCTCCCAGTTTGTGTTTCCCTCCGGTGTAACCGGGTGGGTGGGGGAGAGATCGCGGGGAATTGGCAGAGAGGCAGGGGCGCAGACACCCTCATGTCACTCTCTGCGGGGGGGTGGGGGGGGGACCCACTTACTGCAACATTCACTAAAACTCTCTCCGCCCTCGCGCCCCAGCCCCACCCTCGCTGCCCTTTAACCCCCCTCCCCAGACGTCACTAACTCCACCCACTGCCCTATAACCCCCTCCCCAAACGTCACTAACTCCACCCACTGCCCTTTAACCCCCTCCCCAGACGTCACTAACTCCACCCACTGCCCTTTAACCCCCTCCCCAGACGTCACTAACTCCACCCACTGCCCTTTAACCCCCTCCCCAAACGTCACTAACTCCACCCACTGCCCTTTAACCCCCTCCCCAGACGTCACTAACTCCACCCACTGCCCTTTAACCCCCTCCCCAGACGTCACTAACTCCACCCACTGCCCTTTAACCCCCTCCCCAAACGTCACTAACTCCACCCACTGCCCTTTAACCCCCTCCCCAGACGTCACTAACTCCACCCACTGCCCTTTAACCCCCCTCCCCAAACGTCACTAACTCCACCCACTGCCCTTTAACCCCCTCCCCAAACGTCACTAACTCCACCCACTGCCCTTTAACCCCCTCCCCAAACGTCACTAACTCCACCCACTGCCCTTTAACCCCCCTCCCCAAACGTCACTAACTCCACCCACTGCCCTTTAATCCCCTCCCCAAACGTCACTAACTCCACCCACTGCCCTTTAACCCCCTCCCCAGACGTCACTAACTCCACCCACTGCCCTTTAACCCCCTCCCCAGACGTCACTAACTCCACCCACTGCCCTTTAACCCCCTCCCCAAACGTCACTAACTCCACCCACTGCCCTTTAACACCCTCCCCAGACGTCACTAACTCCACCCACTGCCCTTTAACCCCCTCCCCAGACGTCACTAACTCCACCCACTGCCCTTTAACCCCCTCCCCAAATGTCACTAACTCCACCCACTGCCCTTTAACCCCCTCCCCAGATGTCACTAACTCCACCCACTGCCCTTTAAGCCCCTCCCCAGATGTCACTAACTCCACCCACTGCCCTTTAACCCCCCTCCCCAAACGTCACTAACTCCACCCACTGCCCTTTAACCCCCTCCCCAAACGTCACTAACTCCACCCACTGCCCTTTAACCCCCTCCCCAAACGTCACTAACTCCACCCACTGCCCTTTAACCCCCCTCCCCAAACGTCACTAACTCCACCCACTGCCCTTTAACCCCCTCCCCAAACGTCACTAACTCCACCCACTGCCCTTTAACCCCCTCCCCAAACGTCACTAACTCCACCCACTGCCATTTAACCCCCTCCCCAAACGTCACTAACTCCACCCACTGCCCTTTAACCCCCTCCCCAAACGTCACTAACTCCACCCACTGCCCTTTAACCCCCTCCCCAGATGTCACTAACTCCACCCACTGCCCTTTAACCCCCTCCCCAGACGTCACTAACTCCACCCACTGCCCTTTAACCCCCTCCCCAGATGTCACTAACTCCACCCACTGCCCTTTAACCCCCTCCCCAGACGTCACTAACTCCACCCACTGCCCTTTAACCCCCTCCCCAGACGTCACTAACTCCACCCACTGCCCTTTAACCCCCTCCCCAGACGTCACTAACTCCACCCACTGCCCTTTAACCCCCTCCCCAAACGTCACTAACTCCACCCACTGCCCTTTAACCCCCTCCCCAGACGTCACTAACTCCACCCACTGCCCTTTAACCCCCTCCCCAAACGTCACTAACTCCACCCACTGCCCTTTAACCCCCTCCCCAGACGTCACTAACTCCACCCACTGCCCTTTAACCCCCTCCCCAAACGTCACTAACTCCACCCACTGCCCTTTAACCCCCTCCCCAGACGTCACTAACTCCACCCACTGCCCTTTAACCCCCTCCCCAGATGTCACTAACTCCACCCACTGCCCTTTAACCCCCTCCCCAGACGTCACTAACTCCACCCACTGCCCTTTAACCCCCTCCCCAGACGTCACTAACTCCACCCACTGCCCTTTAACCCCCTCCCCAGACGTCACTAACTCCACCCACTGCCCTTTAACCCCCTCCCCAAACGTCACTAACTCCACCCACTGCCCTTTAACCCCGTCCCCAGACGTCACTAACTCCACCCACTGCCCTTTAACCCCCTCCCCAAACGTCACTAACTCCACCCACTGCCCTTTAACCCCCTCCCCAGACGTCACTAACTCCACCCACTGCCCTTTAACCCCCTCCCCAAACGTCACTAACTCCACCCACTGCCCTTTAACCCCCTCCCCAGACGTCACTAACTCCACCCACTGCCCTTTAACCCCCTCCCCAAACGTCACTAACTCCACCCATTGCCCTTTAACCCCCTCCCCAGACGTCACTAACTCCACCCACTGCCCTTTAACCCCCTCCCCAAACGTCACTAACTCCACCCATTGCCCTTTAACCCCCTCCCCAGACGTCACTAACTCCACCCACTGCCCTTTAACCCCCTCCCCAAACGTCACTAACTCCACCCACTGCCCTTTAACCCCCTCCCCAAACGTCACTAACTCCACCCACTGCCCTTTAACCCCCTCCCCAGATGTCACTAACTCCACCCACTGCCCTTTAACCCCCCTCCCCAAACGTCACTAACTCCACCCACTGCCCTTTAACCCCCTCCCCAAATGTCACTAACTCCACCCACTGCCCTTTAACCCCCTCCCCAGATGTCACTAACTCCACCCACTGCCCTTTAACCCCCTCCCAGATGTCACTAACTCCACCCACTGCCCTTTAACCCCCCCTCCCCAAACGTCACTAACTCCACCCACTGCCCTTTAACCCCCTCCCCAAACGTCACTAACTCCACCCACTGCCCTTTAACCCCCTCCCCAAACGTCACTAACTCCACCCACTGCCCTTTAACCCCCCTCCCCAAACGTCACTAACTCCACCCACTGCCCTTTAACCCCCTCCCCAGATGTCACTAACTCCACCCACTGCCCTTTAACCCCCTCCCCAGACGTCACTAACTCCACCCACTGCCCTTTAACCCCCTCCCCAGACGTCACTAACTCCACCCACTGCCCTTTAACCCCCTCCCCAGACGTCACTAACTCCACCCACTGCCCTTTAACCCCCTCCCCAAACGTCACTAACTCCACCCACTGCCCTTTAACCCCCTCCCCAGACGTCACTAACTCCACCCACTGCCCTTTAACCCCCTCCCCAAACGTCACTAACTCCACCCACTGCCCTTTAACCCCCTCCCCAGACGTCACTAACTCCACCCACTGCCCTTTAACCCCCTCCCCAAACGTCACTAACTCCACCCACTGCCCTTTAACCCCCTCCCCAGACGTCACTAACTCCACCCACTGCCCTTTAACCCCCTCCCCAAACGTCACTAACTCCACCCATTGCCCTTTAACCCCCTCCCCAGACGTCACTAACTCCACCCACTGCCCTTTAACCCCCTCCCCAAACGTCACTAACTCCACCCATTGCCCTTTAACCCCCTCCCCAGACGTCACTAACTCCACCCACTGCCCTTTAACCCCCTCCCCAAACGTCACTAACTCCACCCACTGCCCTTTAACCCCCTCCCCAAACGTCACTAACTCCACCCACTGCCCTTTAACCCCCTCCCCAAACGTCACTAACTCCACCCACTGCCCTTTAACCCCCTCCCCAGACGTCACTAACTCCACCCACTGCCCTTTAACCCCCTCCCCAGACGTCACTAACTCCACCCACTGCCCTTTAACCCCCTCCCCAAACGTCACTAACTCCACCCACTGCCCTTTAACCCCCTCCCCAGACGTCACTAACTCCACCCACTGCCCTTTAACCCCCTCCCCAAATGTCACTAACTCCACCCACTGCCCTTTAACCCCCTCCCCAGATGTCACTAACTCCACCCACTGCCCTTTAACCCCCTCCCCAGATGTCACTAACTCCACCCACTGCCCTTTAACCCCCCTCCCCAAACGTCACTAACTCCACCCACTGCCCTTTAACCCCCTCCCCAAACGTCACTAACTCCACCCACTGCCCTTTAACCCCCTCCCCAAACGTCACTAACTCCACCCACTGCCCTTTAACCCCCCTCCCCAAACGTCACTAACTCCACCCACTGCCCTTTAACCCCCTCCCCAAACGTCACTAACTCCACCCACTGCCCTTTAACCCCCTCCCCAAACGTCACTAACTCCACCCACTGCCATTTAACCCCCTCCCCAAACGTCACTAACTCCACCCACTGCCCTTTAACCCCCTCCCCAAACGTCACTAACTCCACCCACTGCCCTTTAACCCCCTCCCCAGATGTCACTAACTCCACCCACTGCCCTTTAACCCCCTCCCCAGACGTCACTAACTCCACCCACTGCCCTTTAACCCCCTCCCCAGATGTCACTAACTCCACCCACTGCCCTTTAACCCCCTCCCCAGACGTCACTAACTCCACCCACTGCCCTTTAACCCCCTCCCCAGACGTCACTAACTCCACCCACTGCCCTTTAACCCCCTCCCCAGACGTCACTAACTCCACCCACTGCCCTTTAACCCCCTCCCCAAACGTCACTAACTCCACCCACTGCCCTTTAACCCCCTCCCCAGACGTCACTAACTCCACCCACTGCCCTTTAACCCCCTCCCCAAACGTCACTAACTCCACCCACTGCCCTTTAACCCCCTCCCCAGACGTCACTAACTCCACCCACTGCCCTTTAACCCCCTCACCAGACGTCACTAACTCCACCCACTGCCCTTTAACCCCCTCCCCAGATGTCACTAACTCCACCCACTGCCCTTTAACCCCCTCCCCAGACGTCACTAACTCCACCCACTGCCCTTTAACCCCCTCCCCAGACGTCACTAACTCCACCCACTGCCCTTTAACCCCCTTCCCAAACGTCACTAACTCCACCCACTGCCCTTTAACCCCCTCCCCAGACGTCACTAACTCCACCCACTGCCCTTTAACCCCCTCCCCAAACGTCACTAACTCCACCCACTGCCCTTTAACCCCCTCCCCAGACGTCACTAACTCCACCCACTGCCCTTTAACCCCCTCCCCAAACGTCACTAACTCCACCCACTGCCCTTTAACCCCCTCCCCAGACGTCACTAACTCCACCCACTGCCCTTTAACCCCCTCCCCAAACGTCACTAACTCCACCCATTGCCCTTTAACCCCCTCCCCAGACGTCACTAACTCCACCCACTGCCCTTTAACCCCCTCCCCAAACGTCACTAACTCCACCCATTGCCCTTTAACCCCCTCCCCAGACGTCACTAACTCCACCCACTGCCCTTTAACCCCCTCCCCAAACGTCACTAACTCCACCCACTGCCCTTTAACCCCCTCCCCAAACGTCACTAACTCCACCCACTGCCCTTTAACCCCCTCCCCAAACGTCACTAACTCCACCCACTGCCCTTTAACCTCCCCCACAGTTAACACGACCCCCCCCCCCCCCAGGGCCCAGCCTCTGCAGTGTTGAGTTGGCGTGTGGACCCAGTCCGGGGGCTGGGAGACCCACACACACACCCACCCACACACCCACACAGAGCGGATTAGCCCATCTCGCCCGCTGCTGGCATTGGCTGGTGGGTGCCAGCTGGGTGCTGCAGCGAGCCTGGGCACCCCCTGGGTGGGGAAGAGTCCTGCCCTAGGAACTCCAGCTGTGCGGGTGAGAGTCGCCAATGATACCCACCCACGGTTCAATACCGCGGGAGAGAGGGGGGGAGGAGGGAGGGGCATCAGCAACTGGTGCCCAGGGAGTTGGCGTCTTTCAGGATGGGGCGTCATGAGCTGGAAGTACACCCCCCCCTCCCACCACAGACCCCCGACTACACACGGCTCTCCATCACCCATTGACTCCCCCCACCCCCAGCGCTGGCGCTGTTCTAATGGAGACCGTTGGGAGGGCGGGGTGGGGGGTGGTGGGAGGGGTGTGACTCCAGCTGGGTTGCACCCGGCAGCATCTTGGCGCACCGTGCCCTGGAGCATGACTGTGCCCGTCCTTCTCCCAAACCAACACCCCCAACCCCCCTCCCCTTCCCACTGCCATGTCTTGCCCTCCCCCCCAACCCCCGATCACCTGACCGGACGGTCCAATGATCTTTCCAGCTCAGCTGGAACCACCTCCCCAGCCCCGAACCCCCCCCACCACCCATCCGGGCGATGCAGCACCAGCCATGGGGCATCGACACTCAGCTGATGGGCTGGGTGTGGCTTCGCAAAGGAGGCGTGCTTTGGGTAACCCTGGCATTTCAGAGCGGGATGGACTGTGTACTGTATTAATATTGTATAGAGAAATATACTGTCGTTCCTTTGTCAGGCTGAAAATCTTTGTATATGTAGTGTATATTTTCACTGATCAATTTCCACACGAAACTCCCAGTGTTTATACATGATCACAATAAATGACTAACCTGCAGAGAAAAGCATGTGTCTTGAGGAACTCTTTGTGACAGCACGGCTGGGGGGGGGTGGGGGAGGGGAAGCTGAGATTCACTGCGCTAGAGACTGAGTGACACCCCTGCAGTCGGAAGATCTAGTACCTAACTGGGTAACATGGGGACTGAGTGCAGAACAAACCAAATGGTGATGTAAGAAGGCAGATGACCGGGAGCCAAAGGCAAGTCTGGCAATAAGGAGCAACGTGTAAGGACTGACCGTGGGGTCCACTCTGTAATGTTACCCTCTACTGAAAACATGTAGATAGTTCAGTACTGTGAATAAAGACTCCCTTCTCACTTCAACAAGACTCTTTCATGATGGCAAAGCAGCACACATCACCGGGAGCGACGGCAGAACAGATCGAGCCCCTCCATCCCGAGGGAAGACAGAACAGATCGAGCCCCTCCATCCCGAGGGAAGACAGAACAGATCGAGCCCCTCCATCCCGAGGGAAGACAGAACAGATCGAGCCCCTCCATCCCGAGGGAACACAGCATCAATTGCTTTTGGATCTTCAGGCGAATGTGTTTACAAGGGACTCACAGCATCGGCACATCTGCTGCATGCTGGTGCTTCCGCTTGACCCGAGCCTCGCCCCAGCCCTTACTTCATCTCCCCAGACACCCAGTATCCTTCCTCCCTCGTGAATTTATCTGGCTTATCATAAAATAGACGGACACCATTCACCTAGACCAATCCCTGCGCTTTCCACACACCCCCCCACTCTCTGCAGAGTCTCCTCAATGCCCAGTTGGATTTAGGAGTGACTATGTCAGATATCAGGCACCCAGCTTTAGGTCTCAAAATCCTCGGGACATCTACCTGTCAAAACACCTTCATCGTGTAAACACATTGATCAGGTCACCCTCAGCCTGTTCACCTTTAATGGATAGAAAATCTCACATCTCATAACCACCTCCTGCCCCTACACCCCTCCCTATCTCTGTAACCTCCTCCAACCCCTACACCCCTCCCTATCTCTGTAACCTCCTCCAGCCCCTACAACCCTCCCTATCTCTGTAACCTCCTCCAGCCCCTACAACCCTCCCTATCTCTGTAACCTCCTCCAGCCCCAACAACGCTCCCTATCTCTGTAACCTCCTCCAGACCCTACACCCCTCCCTATCGCTGTAACCTCCTCCAGCCCCTACACCCCTCCCTATCTCTGTAACCTCCTCCAGCCCCCACACCCCTCCCTATCTCTGTAACCTCCTCCAGCCCCTACACCCCTCCCTATCTCTGTAACCTCCTCCAACCCCTACACCCCTCCCTATCTCTGTAACCTCCTCCAACCCCTACACCCCTCCCTATTTCTGTAACCTCCTCCAGACCCTACAACCCTCCCTATCTCTGTAACCTCCTCCAGCCCCTACACCCCTCCCTATCTCTGTAACCTCCACCAGCCCCTACACCCCTCCCTATCTCTGTAACCTCCTCCAGCCCCTACACCCCTCCCTATCTCTGTAACTTCCTCCAGCCCATCCCTTTGACAGTTCTGTGCTTCTCCAATTCCCGCCCGGTGTGTATTCCGAATTTCTATCATTGCACCGTCTTCGGCTGCACCTTCAGCTTCCTGGGCCCCTCGTCGCCCTGGATGCGGCTGCACCTGATGAATCCAGCAGTGTCTCAGAGTATGAGGAAGCACAGGGCGATGATGAGGGACAGCACGCCGACCCGCTACTACACCAAGGAGGCAGGGACACCCGGGACACTTTAATCCAACGATCCTTCAGCTAGCTGCGCACTCACGAAAGCTCCACACTGCAGGAACAGCCTTGCCTGGCGCTGCCACACATGGTGCTACCTCTTCCACCTCATCAGCTGCCACTAGTACAATGAGACGTCTGTGAAACATACAAATGCAGCACAAAGGAGACCCCCTCAGCCATGGTAACAAACGTGGACTTTATTGCCACCAGAAAAATGAAGAAATGTCGCTCAGACCCTCACAAACAAAAATTCCCTAATCTGGGGTCAACAGAAAATCACCAGCGACATACCCGTGGAGTGCCTGAGGTGCCTTATGCTTCTGTTTGTGGGTGCTGCATCTAGTTGCTGCCCCCTCGCTGGGAGTGGTATCTGAGACAGCTGCTGACTCTGCTGTCCTGTTGGTCTCGATGACCTTGGCGGCCGTCCTCCGGCCGTGGAGCCTGTGCTGGCCCCGCCTGGGAGGGAGCGGCCACTTCCAGAACTGACACCACCCCAGTTGTCGCAGCCTCAACGGATACAACGGTGACTGGCAGAGGGGCACAGGAGCTGGTGTCCTCATCTGGAACACCCTGAGAGGAGCTCGCAGAGACAACAGGCAGCTGCTGCGCCGACGTGAAGTCACATTGGACCTCCCTGCTCACCATGGATGGATGGACACTGAGCTGGGACACTTGGTGCCCAGAACATCTCCCACATTGGGAATGACCACCCATGGCCATTCATGCTGTGAGGGCTGCAGGCCAGAGCGTAACCCAGTCAGATGATAATCCACCCGATCAAACCCCCCCTCTCCATGAGAGTCGCCAATCTCTCAGTGGAGGAAGCCTGAAGCTCTGTCCTGAGGTTTATGCCTTCAGTGACACTCTGCCTGGATTCCTCCACCACAGAGACCAAGTGAAGCACACCCTCATGCAACCCTGCCAGATGCTCCCGCGCACCCTGCTGCTTGTCCTGCAGCTGCTGCATGGCGGACATCTCCAGAGGCACATCATCACTGCCCGACTCAGCATGTGCCTGGTCCCCTGCAGTGCTCCAGCTGCTGGCGCCATCGGCGCTCTCTGTCCATGCAATCTCCTCCAACGATTGTGACGCGCCCTCTTCACTGTGCCCCGGGACACTAGCCAACATCATAATCCCCACCAATGTGGTAGTAGCTGTGCTGGTGCCTGGCTGGCTGAAATGCCAGTTGATGCCAATTGATGCCCCTCAGGTGTGGAAGGAGAACTCTGGACTTGTTGGAGGCGGCCATGTGGTAGTGATGCTGAAATTAACAACAAGGACAGTGCATCAGTTAGCGTTCTGTCAGTAACACCTTTCATCCCTTCCCCCCACCAGCCTCATAATGCATTCAACCTTCTAGAACCTAAGGAGACAAACATTGGTGGGGTGGTAAATAGTCAGGAGGAGGCCCAAACATTCCACGCGCATACAGGCAGGCTGGTCAGATGGCGTAAGGAATGCCACATGGAACGTTATGTGGATAAGTGTTAGGTTAAGCACTTGGGCAAGACAAGCAAGGTATGGGAATACATGAGTAATGGTAGGACCGTGGGAAGTCACGACGATTACAGGGACCTTGCTGGGCTGACCCGTTAAGGTAGCAGAACAGGAACAGAAGGTGTGTAACAAGGTCAAAGCCAGACTTGCCTTTATTAGCTGAGGAATAGAATGTAAGGAAAGCGAGGTAATGTTGCAAGTGCAGAAAACACTGTCGAGGCCACATCTACACTTCTGCGTCCAGTTGTGAGCTGCGCTTCAGGGGAGGGATGGGATTGGATTGGGGAGAGTGCAGAGGTTCCTGACCTGGATGCATCCTGGCCTGGAGAGTTGCAGTGATGAGGAAACATTGCAAACACTTGTGACATTTGCCGTGGAGCACAGGAGATTGACAGGTCACATTATTGACCTTCATATCGTTATGAGGGGCATAGAATGGGTGGACACAAGGCAACATTTCCCCTTGGCGCAGGGATGACTAACATGGTGGTGTTTATTTAAGTTGAGTGCCATGAGGTTGACAGGTGAGGTGCTGAGGTCCTTTTGGACAGAGTAATGTGGGACGCGCTGGCTGAAAGGGCGGTGGAGGTACAAACCCTCCTAAGATGCAATAAGCCTTTGGATGTGCAGCAGCAATGCCATGGTATGTTAGACCATGGAGATAGTGGTCACAAATGGGATAGGGCAACTTTGGAAGGTGCTAGAGACGCGCATCCTCAAGGGGCCGAGGGACCTTTGTGTATGACCCACACGTCTGAGTGTATCAGTCTGTGAATGAGCAGTGTTGCTGCATTAACAATTGCACCAACCATCAGTGCTCTGGATGGTGGGGAGACAGAGTGGATGGGACTATGGACCTCAAATACCTGGCCGCTGGACCCCAGCCTCGCTGACACCTGCTGATCTGGCCGCCTGCCTCCTCCCCAGCTCCATGGCCTGCTCCTCGAAGTGAGTCAGCACGCGTGCCCACCACCAGTGAACAAACGCTCCTGGTTGTTGTGCTCAGCTTTCACCTGCAGAACAGAGAAGAGGATTTATTGGGGCTGATCACTCATGTACTCTGTACCCGCACGCCACACCCCAACCACAGTGGCCCATCCGAGGCCTCCAGCGGCTCCTGTCCACACTACTGGTGATCAGTCCCCAGAAGATAGTCCGGCTGCTCCCAAACCCCTCCCCCAACGGACACCTTGGACACACTCAGTGTCCATCACTTTGAATAACACACGGATCTTAGCGTCTATGACAAGGAGGGGCAACTAGGTGCGGCGCCGAGGCCAGCAGGTGTCACTTGGCCACGACACCTTGAGGCTCCCCTTCCACCATCTCATCACCATCAATAAGACATGTGTTGGAGTTCTGAGTATGTGTCTGGCTGCCTCCCCTGCAGGTTGCCCCCAGACTACTCAAATACCACAAACACCAACATATGCTGCAGGGAGAACCCATCTTCTCCTCAACCACTAAGGCTGATGTCAGCATGGTCACTATTTGCTTACCCAACCAGCGTGTGCCAAATGCCCAAGGCAGTAACAACACTAAGACGTTGGGGGGGAGGGGTGCCCAAAGGCTAAGACTGGGTTAAATGGCCAAGGCTGACATGGTCCTCACCCTTCCAGAGCCCAACAAATCATTGAAGAGCTTGTGGCTCTGGGTCCCTGTTCACTGCACAACATCCATGGAGCTGACCACCTCCGTCACCTCCTGTCAGGCTCGATTCCAAACATGGGGGACACTCCTCCTCCCATCCTGGGGAAACAGAACCTCTCGCTGTGCTGCCACCTCACTGAGAAGGGCAGCAAAGGCAGGCATCAGAGAAGCGAGGGACACAATGGGCCCCCTGCTGGCCTACCTGCAGCCTGCCCTCCTCCTCTGGCCTTCCCTCCACTGGAGCCTGCTGTGCAGACCCCCTGCACCTGTAGCTGGCCATGGTGAATAGCCTATAAGAGGCTGCCTGGCCTTTCTTTATACAGACAGTCGGTTCCCCATTGGAACCGCTAGCATGTACACGCTTGCCACAATATTAAAAGTCCCGCTCTCCACGGGAGTGTGAAATGCGCTGGGTGAGCCGTAGTTGGCGCCACCCAAGTAAAATGGCGCCACAGCCCCAATTGGGGGCGATGATCGGAGGAGCGCCTGTGTGCACGGGCCGTTCAACTTTGCCCTCGATGGGGGGGAAGGTCCTGCCCTATAAAAACAATGGCCCATCATGCAAAAATGATCATCCTCATTGGAAATATTATCACTGTAAAAATTATCGTCCACGTTGTAAAAATTATCATTGTAAAAGTGATTGTCCTCATTAAAAACGTGATCATCCTCACTGTAAAAATGATCACCCTCATTGTAAAAGTGATCACCCTCATTGTAAAAGTGATCACCCTCATTGTAAAAGCGATCTTCATCATTGTAAAAGTGATCGCCTCATCGTAAAAGTGATTTTCCTCAATGTAAAAGAGATCGCCCTCAGTATAAAAGGGATCACCTCATTGTCAAAATGATCGTCTTCATTGTAAAAGTGATCACCCTCATTGTATAAGACATAATCCTCAATGTAAAAGAGATCACCCTCATTGCAAAACAGATCAACCACATTGTAAAAGTGATCACCCTCATTGTATAAGACATAATCCTCAATGTAAAAGAGATCACCCTCATTGCAAAACAGATCAACCACATTGTAAAAGTGATCACCTTCATTGTAAAAGTGATCACCCTCATTGTAAAAGTGATCGGCCTCATTGTAAAAGCGATCTTCATCATTGTGAAAATGATCACCCTCACTGTAAAAGTGATCACCCTCATTGTAAAAGTGATCGGCCTCATTGTAAAAGTGATCGGCCTCATTGTAAAAGCGATCTTCATCATTGTAAAAATGATCACCCTCACTGTAAAAGTGATCACCATCATTGTAAAAGTGATACCGTCATTGTAAAAGTGATCACCCTCATTGTAAAAGTGATCACCCTCATTGTAAAAGTGATCACTCACATTGTAAAAGCGATCTTCATCATTGTAAAAGTGATCACTCTCATTGTAAAAGCGATTGTCCTCATTGTAAAAGTGACTTTCCTCATTGTAAAAGAGATCACCCTCATTGTAAAAGGGATCGCCACATTGTCAAAGTGATCATTTTCATTGTAAAAGTGATCGCCCTCATTGTATAAGACATCATCCTCATTGTAAAAAAGATCGTCCTCATTGTAAAAGTGATCGTCCTCACTGTAAAAGTGATCACCCTCATTGTAAAAGTCATCGTCCTCATTGTAAAAGTGATCACCCTCATTGTAAAAGTGATCTCCGTCATTGTAAAAGTGATCACCCTCATTGTAAAAGTGATCACCATCATTGTAAAAGCGATCTTCATCATTGTAAAAGTGATCACCCTCATTGTAAAAGCGATCTTCATCATTGTAAAAGTGATCACCCTCATTGTAAAAGTGATTTTCCTCATTGCAAAAGTGATCACCTCATTGTAAAAGTGATCATATTCATTGTATAAGACATCATTCTCATTATAAAAGAGAACACCCTCATTGCAAAACAGATCACCGACATTGCAAAAGTGATCACCCTGATTGTAAAAAAGATCGTCCTCTTTGCAAAAGTGATGAGCCTCATTGTCAAAGTCATCGTCCTCATTGAAAAAGCAATCGCCCTCACTGTAAAAGTGATAACCATCATTGTAAAAGTCATCGTCCTCATTGTAAAAGTGATCACCCTCATTGTAAAAGTGATCTCTGTCATTGTAAAAGTGATCACCCTCATTGTTAAAGTCATCGTCATCATTGTAAAAGTGATTGTCATCATTATAAAAGTGATCACCGTCATTGTAAAAGTGATAACCCACATTGTAAAAGTGATCACGCTCATTGTAAAAGTGATCACCCTCATTGTAAAAGTGATCACCCTCATTGTAAAAGTGATCACCCTCATCATAAAAGTGATCGTCCTCATTGTAAAATGGATCACACTCATTGTAAAAGTGATCGTCCTCATTGTGAAAGTGATCGTCCTCATTGTAAAAGTGATGTCCTCATTTTAAAAGTGATCGTCCTCACTGTAAAAATGATCACCCTCATTGTAAAAGTGATCACCCTCATTGAAAAAGTGATCACCTTAGTTGTAAATGTCATCCACCTCATTGTAAAAGTGATCGCCCTCATTGTTACAGTGATCAACCTCGATGTAAAAGTGATCGTACTCAATTTAAAAGTGATCGTCTCTATTGTAAGAGTGATCGTCCTCACTGTAAAAGTGATCATCCTCATTGTAAAAGTGATCACACTCTTTTGTAAAAGTGATGGACCTCATAGTAAAAGGGCTCACCCTCATTATAAAGGTGAACACCCTCATTGTAAAAGTGATCACGCTCATTGTAAAAGTGATTTCCCTCATTGTAAAAGTGATCTCCCTCATTGTAAAAGTGATCGTCCTCATTGTAAAAGTGATCATCCTCATTGTAAAAGTGATCACCCTAATTGTAAAAGTGATCGTCCTCATTGTAAAAGTGATCACCCTCAGTGTAAAAGTGATCACCCTAATTGTAAAAGTGATCGTCCTCATTGTAAAAGTGATCACCCTCATTGTAAAAGTGATCACACACATTGCAAAAGCGATCTTCATCATTGTAAAAGTGATCACACGCATTGTAAGAGTGATTGTCCTCATTGTAAGTGATTTTCCTCATTGTAAAAGTGATAACCCTCATTGTAAAAGAGATCGCCCTCATTATAAAAGGGATCACCTCATTGTCAAAGTGATCATCTTCATTGTAAAAGTGATCACACTCATTGTATAAGACATCAACCTCATTGTAAAAGAGATCACCCTCATTGCAAAAGAGATCACCCACATTGCAAAAGTGATCACGCTGATTGTAAAAAAGATCGTCCTCATTTAAAAGTGATCACCCTCATTGTAAAAGCGATCTTCATCATTGTAAAAGTGATGACCCTCATTGTAAAAGTGATCATCCTCATTGTAAAAGTGATCACCCTCATTGTAAAAGCGATCTTCATCATTGTAAAAGTGATGACCCTCATTGTAAAAGCGATCGTCCTCATTGTAAAAGTGATCGCCCTCATTGTAAAAGTGATCGCCCTCGTTGTAAGAGTGATCGCCCTCATTGTAAAAGTGATCGCCCTCATTGTAAGAGTGATCGTCCTTATTGTAAAAGTGATCACGCTCATTGTAAAAGTGATCACTCTCATTGTAAAATCTATCACCCTCATTGTAAAAGTGATCACCCTCATTGTAAAAGTGATCACCCTCATTGTAAAAGTGATCGTCCTCATTGTAAAAGTGATCACCCTCATTGTAAAAGTGATCACCCTCATTGTAAAAGTGATCACCCTCATTGTAAAAGTGATCGTCCTCATTGTAAAAGTGATCGCCCTCATTGTAAAAGTGATCACCCTCATTGTGAAATTTATCACCCTCATTGTAAAAGTGATCACGCTCATTGTAAAAGGGATCGTTCTCATTGTAAAAGTGATCGACCTCATTGTAAAAGTCATCGTCCTCATTGTAAAAGTGATCGCCCTCATTTTAAAAGTGATCGTCCTCATTGTAAAAGTGATCACCCTCTTTGTAAAAGTGTTGGACCTCATTTTAAAAGCGATCATCCTCATTGTAAAAGTGATCGCCCTCATTGTAAAATCGATCACCCTCCTTGTAAAAGTGATTGTCCTCATTGTAAAAGTGATCACCCTCATTTTAAAAGTTATCACCCTCATTGTAAAAGCGATCACGCTCATTGTAAAAGTGATCACCCTCATTGAAAAAGTGATCGCCCTCATTGTAAAAGTGATCGCCCTCATGGTAAAAATTATAAACCTTGTTTAAAAATGATTGTCCTCATTTTAAAAGCGATTGTCCTCATTGTAAAAATGATCACCCTCATTGTAAAAGCGATCGCCCTCATTGTAAATTCGATTGTCCTCATTGTAAAAGTGATTGCCCTCATTGTACAAGTGATTGTCCTCATTGTAAAAGTGATCACCCACATTGTAAAAGTGATTTTCCTCATTGTAAAAGTGATCACCCTCAATGTAAAAGTGCTCGTCCTCATTGTAAAAGCGATCGTCCTCATTGTAAAAGTCATCGCCTCATTGAAAAAGTGATCACCTTCATTGTAAAAGTGATCAACCTCATCGTAAAAGAGATCACCCTCATTGTAAAAGTGATCGTCCTCATGGTAAAAGTGATTGTCCTCATTGTAAAAGTGGTGTTCCTCATTGTAAAATTGATCACCCTCATTGTAAAAGTGATCGTCCTCATTATAAAAGTGATTGTCCTCATTGTAAAAGTGATTTTCCTCATTTTAAAAGTGATCACCCCCATTGTAAAAGTGATCGCCCTCATTATAAAAGTGATCGCCTCATTGTAATAGTGATAGTCCTCATTGTAAAAGTCATTGTCCTCATTGTAAAAGTGATCGTCCTCATTGTAAAAGTGATCGCCGTCATTGTAAAAGTGATCACCCTCATTGTAAAAGTGATCGCCCTCATTATAAAAGTGAACGCCTCATTGTAAAAGTCATTGTCCTCATTGTAAAAGTGATTGCCCTCATTGTAAATGTGATCGTCCTCATTGTAAAAGTGATAACTTTCATTGTAAAATTGATCCCCCTCATTGTAAAAGTGATTGCCTCATTGTAAAAATGATCACCATCGTTGTAAAAGACAGCGTCCTCATTGTAAAAGTGATCACCCTCATTGTAAAAGTGATCTCTGTCATTGGAAAAGTGATCGCCCTCATTGTTAAAGTCATCGTCCTCATTGTAAAAGTGATTGTCATCATTATAAAAGTGATCACCGTCATTGTAAAAGTGATCACCCTCATTTTAAAAGTGATCACCCTCATTGTAAAAGTGATCACCCTCATCATAAAAGTGATCGTCCTCATTGTAAAATGGATCACCCTCATTGTAAAAGTGATCACCCTCATTGTATAAGTCATTGTCCTCATTGTAAAAGAGATGACCCTCATTGTAAAAGTGATCGACCTCATTGTAAAAGTGATCACACTCATTGTCAAACTTATCACCCTCATTGCCAAAGTCATCGTTCTCATTGTAAAAGAGATCACCCTCATAGTAAAAGTGATCAACCTCATTGTAAAAGCGATCGTCATCATTGTAAAAGTGATCGTCCACATTTTAAAAGTGATCATCTTCACAGTAAAAATGATCACCCTCATTGTAAAAGTGATCGCACTCATTGAAAAAGTGATCACCTTAGTTGTAAATGTCATCCACCTCATTGTAAAAGTGATCGTCCTCATTGTTACAGTGATCAACCTCGATGTAAAAGTGATCGTACTCAATTTAAAAGTGATCGTCTCTATTGTAAAAGTGATCGTCCTCATTGTAAAGGTGAACACCCTCATTGTAAAAGTGATCACGCTCATTGTAAAAGTGATTTCCCTCATTGTAAAAGTGATCTCCCTCATTGTAAAAGTGATCGCCCTCATTGTAAAAGTTATCGCCCTCATTGTAAAAATTATAACCCTAATTTAAAAATGATTGTCCTCATTTTAAAAGTGATCGTCCTCATTGTAAAAGTGATCACCCTCATTGTAAAAGTGATCACCCTCATCATAAAAGTGATCGTCCTCATTGTAAAATGGATCACCCTCATTGTAAAAGTGATCACCCTCATTGTATAAGTCATTGTCCTCATTGTAAAAGAGATGACCCTCATTGTAAAAGTGATCGACCTCATTGTAAAAGTGATCATCTTCACAGTAAAAATGATCACCCTCATTGTAAAAGTGATCGCACTCATTGAAAAAGTGATCACCTTGTCAAACTTATCACCCTCATTGCCAAAGTCATCGTTCTCATTTTAAAAGAGATCACCCTCATAGTAAAAGTGATCAACCTCATTGTAAAAGCGATCGTCATCATTGTAAAAGTGATCGTCCACATTTTAAAAGTGATCATCTTCACAGTAAAAATGATCACCCTCATTGTAAAAGTGATCGCACTCATTGAAAAAGTGATCACCTTAGTTGTAAATGTCATCCACCTCATTGTAAAAGTGATCGTCCTCATTGTTACAGTGATCAACCTCGATGTAAAAGTGATCGTACTCAATTTAAAAGTGATCGTCTCTATTGTAAAAGTGATCGTCCTCATTGTAAAAGTGATCACACTCTTTGTAAAAGTGATGGGCCTCATAGAAAAAGCGCTCACCCTCATTGTAAAGGTGAACACCCTCATTGTAAAAGTGATCACGCTCATTGTAAAAGTGATTTCCCTCATTGTAAAAGTGATCTCCCTCATTGTAAAAGTGATCGCCCTCATTGTAAAAGTGATCGCCCTCATTGTAAAAATTATAACCCTAATTTAAAAATGATTGTCCTCATTTTAAAAGTGATCGTCCTCATTGTAAAAGTGATCACCCTCATTGTAAAAGTGATCACCCTCATCATAAAAGTGATCGTCCTCATTGTAAAATGGATCACCCTCATTGTAAAAGTGATCACCCTCATTGTATAAGTCATTGTCCTCATTGTAAAAGAGATGACCCTCATTGTAAAAGTGATCGACCTCATTGTAAAAGTGATCACCCTCATCATAAAAGTGATCGTCCTCATTGTAAAATGGATCACCCTCATTGTAAAAGTGATCACCCTCATTGTATAAGTCATTGTCCTCATTGTAAAAGAGATGACCCTCATTGTAAAAGTGATCGACCTCATTGTAAAAGTGATCACACTCATTGTCAAACTTATCACCCTCATTGCCAAAGTCATCGTTCTCATTGTAAAAGAGATCACCCTCATAGTAAAAGTGAACAACCTCATTGTAAAAGCGATCGTCATCATTGTAAAAGTGATCGTCCACATTTTAAAAGTGATCATCTTCACAGTAAAAATGATCACCCTCATTGTAAAAGTGATCGCACTCATTGAAAAAGTGATCACCTTAGTTGTAAATGTCATCCACCTCATTGTAAAAGTGACCGTCCTCATTGTTACAGTGATCAACCTCGATGTAAAAGTGATCGTACTCAATTTAAAAGTGATCGTCTCTATTGTAAAAGTGATCGTCCTCACTGTAAAAGTGATTGTCCTCATTGTAAAAGTGATCACACTCTTTGTAAAAGTGATGGGCCTCATAGTAAAAGCGCTCACCCTCATTGTAAAGGTGAACACCCTCATTGTAAAAGTGATCACGCTCATTGTAAAAGTGATCGCGCTCATTGTAAACGTGATCGCCCTCATTGTAACAGTGATCATCCTCATGGTAAAAGTGATCGCCCTCATTGTAAAAATTATAACCCTAATTTAAAAATGATTGTCCTCATTTTAAAAGTGATCGTCCTCATTGTAAAAATGATCACCCTCATTTTAAAAGTGCTCGTCCTCATTGTAATAGCGATCGTCCTCATTGTAAAAGTGATCGCCCTCATTGTATAAGTCATTGTCCTCATTGTAAAAGAGATGACCCTCATTGTAAAAGTGATCGACCTCATTGTAAAAGTGATCACACTCATTGTCAAACTTATCACCCTCATTGCCAAAGTCATCGTTCTCATTGTAAAAGAGATCACCCTCATAGTAAAAGTGATCAACCTCATTGTAAAAGCGATCGTCATCATTGTAAAAGTGATCACCTTAGTTGTAAATGTCATCCACCTCATTGTAAAAGTGATCGTCCTCATTGTTACAGTGATCAACCTCGATGTAAAAGTGATCGTACTCAATTTAAAAGTGATCGTCTCTATTGTAAAAGTGATCGTCCTCATTGTAAAAGTGATCACACTCTTTGTAAAAGTGATGGGCCTCATAGTAAAAGCGCTCACCCTCATTGTAAAGGTGAACACCCTCATTGTAAAAGTGATCACGCTCATTGTAAAAGTGATTTCCCTCATTGTAAAAGTGATCTCCCTCATTGTAAAAGTGATCATCCTCATTGTAAAAGTGATCGCCCTCATTGTAAAAATTATAACCCTAATTTAAAAATGAGTGTCCTCATTTTAAAAGTGATCGTCCTCATTGTAAAAATGATCACCCTCATTTTAAAAGTGCTCGTCCTCATTGTAATAGCGATCGTCCTCATTGTAAAAGTGATTGCCCTCATTGTAAAAGTCATTGCCTCATTGTAAAAGTGATCGTCCTCATTGTAAAAGTGATTGCCCTCATTGTAAAAGTCATCGCCTCATTGTAAAAGTGATCACCCTATTTGTAAAAGTGATTTTCCTCATTGTAAAAGTGATCACCCTCATTGTAAAAGTGATCGCCCTCATATAAAAAGTGATCGCCTCATTGTAAAAGTGATAGTCCTCATTGTAAAAGTGATTGTCCTCATTGTTAAAGCGATCGCCTCAATGTAAAAGTGAACACCTTCATTGTAAAAGTGATCAACCACATTGTAAAAGTGATCACACTCATTGTAAAAGTGATCGTCCTCATTGTAAAAGTGACCACCCTCATTGTAAAAGTGATCGCCCTCATTAAAAAAGTGACCAATGTCATTGTAAAATTGATCCCCCTCATTGTAAAAGTGATCGCCTCATTGTAAAAGTGATCACCTTCATTGTAAAAGCGCACAACCCCATTGTAAAGGTGATCGCCCCCTTGTAAAAGCAATCGCCCTCACTGTAAAAGTGATTGCCCTCATTGTTAAAGTGATCACGCTCATTGTAAAAGTGATCTCCCTCATTGTAAAAGTGATCGTCCTCATTGTAAAAGTGATCGTCCTCATTGTAAAAGCGATCATCCTCATTTTAAAAATGATTGTCCTAATTGTAAAAGTGATTGCACTCATTGTAAAAGTGATCACCTCATTGTAAAAGTGATCACCCTCATTGTATAAGTCATTGTCCTCATTGTAAAAGAGATGACCCTCATTGTAAAAGTGATCACCCTCATTGTAAAAGTGATCGACCTCATTGTAAAGGTGATCACACTCATTGTCAAATTTATCACCCTCATTGCCAAAGTCATCGTTCTCATTGTAAAAGAGATCACACTCATAGTAAAAGTGAACACCCTCATTGTAAAAGCGATCGTCATCATTGTAAAAGTGATCGTCCTCATTGTAAAAGTGATCACACTCATTGTAAAAGTGATTGTCCTCATTGTAAAAGTGATTTTCCTCATTGTAAAAGTGATCACCCTCATTATAAAAGTGATCGCGCTCATTGTAAAAGTGATCGTCCTCATTGTAAAAGTGATCACCCTCATTGTATAAGTCATCGTCCTCATTTTAAAAGAGATCACCCTCATTGCAAAAGTGATCACCCTCATTGCAAAAGTTATGTCCCTCATTGTAAAAAAGATCGTCCTCATTTTAAAAGTGATCACCCTCATTGTAAAAGTGATCGTCCTCATTGTAAAAGTGACTGTCCTCATTGTAAAATCGATCGCCCTCATTGTAAAAGTGATCACCCTCAATGTAAAAGTGATCACCCTCATTGTAGAAGTGCTCGTCCTCATTGTGAAGGCGATCGTCCTCATTGTGAAAGTGATCGTCCTCATTGTAAAAGTGATCGCCCTCATTGTAAAAGTGATCACCTTCATTGTAAAAGTGATCATCCTCATTGTAAAAGAGATCGTCCTCACTGTAAAGGTGATCACACTCCTTCTAAAAGTGATCGTCCTCATTGTAAAAGTGATTGCCTTCATTGTAAAAGTGATCACCTTCATTGTAAAAGTGATCATCCTCATTGTAAAAGAGATCGTCCTCACTGTAAAAGTGATCACACTCCTTCTAAAAGTGATCGTCCTCATTGTAAAAGTGATTGCCCTCATTGTAAAAGCGATCAACCTCACTGTAAAAGTGATCATCCTCATTGTAAAAGTGATCTCCCTCATTGTAAAAGTGATCATCCTCATTGTAAAAGTGATCGTCCTCATTGTAAAAGTGATCACCCACATTGTAAAAGCTACCGTCCTCATTGTAAAATCAATCGCCCGCATTGTAAAAGCGATTGTCCTCATTGTAATAGTGATCACCCTCATTGTAAAAGTGATCACCCTCATTGTCAAAGTTATCACCCTCATTATAAAAGTGTTCGCATCATTGTAAAACTGATCGTCCTCATTGTAAAAGTGATTACCCACATTGTATAAGTTATCATCCTCATTGTAAAAATGATCGCCCTCAATGAAAAATTGATCATCTTATTTGTAAATGTCAACCTCCTCATTGTAAAAGTGATCGTCCTCATTGTTACAGTGATCACCCTCAATGTAAAAGTGATAGCCCTCATTGTCAAAGTGATAGCCCTCATTTTAAAAGTCATCACCCTCATTGTAAAACCGATAGCCCTCATTGTAAAAGTGATCATCCTCATTTTAAAAGTGATCGTCCTCATTTTAAAAGTGATCGTCCTCATTGTAAAAGTCATCATCGTCATTATAAAAGTCATCACCCTCTTCGTAATAGTGATGGACTTCATTGTAAAAGCGATCATCCTCATCGTAAAAGCGATCTCCCTGAGTGTAAAAGTGATCGCCCTCATAGTAAAAGCGCTCACCCTAATTTTAAAAGTGACCACCCTCAATGTAAAAGTGATCATCCTCATTGTAAAAGCAATCATCCTCATGGTAAAAGCGATCTCCCTGAGTGTAAATGTGATCGCCCTCATAGTAAAAGCGCTCACCCTCATTGTAAAAGTGACCATCCTCATTGTAAAAGTGATCACGCTCATTGTAAAAGTGATCACCCTCATTATAAAAGTGATCATCCTCATTGTAAAAGTGATCTCCATCTTTGTAAAAGTGATCGTCCTCATTGTAAAAGTGATCGTCCTCATTGTAAAAGCGATTGTCCTCATTGTAAAAGTGATCACCCTCATTGTTAAAGTGATCACCCTCGTTGTAAAAGCGATTGTCCTCATTGTCTAAGTGATCACCCTCATTGTAAAAGTGCTCGTCCTCATTGTAAAAGTGATCACCCTCATTGTAAAAATGATCACCCTCATTGTAAAATTGATACCCTCATTATAAAAGTGATCGCCTCATTGTACATGTGATCACCCTCATTGTATAAGTCATTATCCTCATTGCTAAAGAGATCACCCTCATTGCAAAAGTTATCACCTTCATTGTAAAAGTGATCAACCTCATTGTAAAAGTGATCACCCAAATTGTCAAAGATATCGCCCTCATTGCCAAAGTCATCGTCCTCATTGTAAAAGTGATCACCCTCATTGTAAAAGTGATCACCCTCATTGTAAAAGTGATCACCCTCATTGTAAAAGCGATCGTCCACATTGTGAAAGTGATCGTCCTCATTGGTTGGTCCACATTGTAAAAGTGATCGTCCTCATTGTAAAAGTGATCGCCCTTATTGTAAAAATGATGACCCTCATTGTAAAAGTCATCGTCCTCATTGCAACAGAGATCGTCCACATTGTAAAAGTGATCGCCCTCATTGTAAAAGTGATCACCCTCATTGTAAAAGTGATTGTCCTCATTGTAAAAGTGATCACCCTCATTGAAAAACTCTTGGTCCACATTGTAAAAGTGATCACCCTCATTGAAAAACTCTTGGTCCACATTGTAAAAGTGATCACCCTCATTGTAAAACTATTGGTCCACATTGTAAAAGTGATCGTCCTCATTGTAAAAGTGATTAACCTCAATGTAAAAGCGATAGCCCCCATTGTAAAAGTGATCGTCCTCATTGTAAAATGATCACCCTCATTGTAAAAGTGATCGTCCTCCTTGTAAAACTCATCGTCCTCATTGTAAAAGTCATCGTCCTCATTATAAAATGGATGGACCTCATTGTAAAACTTATCATCCTCATTGTAAAAGTGATTGTCCTCATTGTAAAAGTGATCACCCTCATTGTAAAATTGCTGGACCTCATTGTAAAAGCGATCCTCATTGTAAATGTGATAGCCCTCATTGTAAAAGCGATCGCCCTCACTGTAAGTGATCGCATTCATTATAAAAGTGATCACCCACATTGTAAAAGTGATCTTCCTAACAGTAAAAGTGATCATTCTCATTGTTAAAGTGATCCCTCATTGTCAATGTGATCGTCCTCATTGGAAAACTGATCACGCCCATTGGAAAAGTGATCATCCTCATTGTAAAACCGATCACACTCATTGTAAATGTGATTGTCCTCATTGAAAAAGTGATTGCCCTCATTGTAAATGTGATTGTCCTCATTGTAAAAGTGATCACCCTCATTGTAAAAGTAAGCACCCTCATTGTAAAAGTGGTCGTCCTCATTGTAAAAGTGGTCGCCCTCATTGTAAAAGTGATTGTCCTCATTGCAAATGTGATCACCCTCATTTTAAAGTGATCACACTCATTGTAAAAGTGATCGTCCTCATTGTAAAAATGATCATCCTCATTGTAAAAGTGATCACCCTCAATGAAAATGTGATCACCTTAATTGTAAATATCATCCTCCTCATTGTAAAAGTGATCATCCTCATTGTTACAGTGATCACCCTCACTGCAAAAGTGATAGCCCTCATTGTAAAACCGATAGCCCTCATTGTAAAAGTGATCGTCCTCATTTTAAAAGTGATCGTCCTCACTGTAAAAGTGATCGTCCTCATTGTAAAAGCGATCGTCCTCATTTTAAAAATGATTGTCCTCATTGTAAAAGTGATTTTCCTCATTGTAAAAGTGATCACCCTCATTGTAAAATTGATCCCCCTCATTGTAAATGTGATCGCCTCATTGTAAAAGTGATCACCCTCATTGTAAAAGTGATCGACCTCATTGTAAAGGTGATCACACTCATTGTCAAATTTATCACCCTCATTGCCAGAGTCATCGTTCTCATTGTAAAAGAGATCACCCTCATAGTAAAAGTGATCACCCTCATTGTAAAAGCGATCGTCATCATTGTAAAAGTGATCGTCCTCATTGTAAAAGTGATCACACTCATTGTAAAAGTGATTGTCCTCATTGTAAGAGTGATTTTCCTCATTGTCTAAGTGATCACCCTCATTGTAAAAGTGCTCGTCCTCATTGTAAAAGTGATCACCCTCATTGTAAAAATGATCACCCTCATTGTAAAATTGATACCCTCATTATAAAAGTGATCGCCTCATTGTACATGTGATCACCCTCATTGTATAAGTCATTATCCTCATTGCTAAAGAGATCACCCTCATTGCAAAAGTTATCACCTTCATTGTAAAAGTGATCAACCTCATTGTAAAAGTGATCACCCAAATTGTCAAAGATATCGCCCTCATTGCCAAAGTCATCGTCCTCATTGTAAAAGTGATCACCCTCATTGTAAAAGTGATCACCCTCATTGTAAAAGTGATCACACTCATTGTAAAAGCGATCGTCCACATTGTGAAAGTGATCGTCCTCATTGGTTGGTCCACATTGTAAAAGTGATCGTCCTCATTGTAAAAGTGATCGCCCTTATTGTAAAAATGATGACCCTCATTGTAAAAGTCATTGTCCTCATTGCAACAGTGATCGTCCACATTGTAAAAGCGATCGTCCACATTGTAAAAGTGATCGCCCTCATTGTAAAAGTGATCACCCTCATTGTAAAAGTGATTGTCCTCATTGTAAAAGTGATCACCCTCATTGTAAAACTCTTGGTCCACATTGTAAAAGTGATCACCCTCATTGAAAAACTCTTGGTCCACATTGTAAAAGTGATCACCCTCATTGTAAAACTATTGGTCCACATTGTAAAAGTGATCGTCCTCATTGTAAAAGTGATTAACCTCAATGTAAAAGCGATAGCCCCCATTGTAAAAGTGATCGTCCTCATTGTAAAATGATCACCCTCATTGTAAAACTCATCGTCCTCATTGTAAAAGTCATCGTCCTCATTATAAAATGGATGGACCTCATTGTAAAACTTATCATCCTCATTGTAAAAGTGATTGTCCTCATTGTAAAAGTGATCACCCTCATTGTAAAATTGCTGGACCTCATTGTAAAAGCGATCCTCATTGTAAATGTGATAGCCCTCATTGTAAAAGCGATCGCCCTCACTGTAAGTGATCGCATTCATTATAAAAGTGATCACCCACATTGTAAAAGTGATCTTCCTAACAGTAAAAGTGATCATTCTCATTGTTAAAGTGATCCCTCATTGTCAATGTGATCGTCCTCATTGGAAAACTGATCACGCCCATTGGAAAAGTGATCATCCTCATTGTAAAACCGATCACACTCATTGTAAATGTGATTGTCCTCATTGAAAAAGTGATTGCCCTCATTGTAAATGTGATTGTCCTCATTGTAAAAGTGATCACCCTCATTGTAAAAGTAAGCACCCTCATTGTAAAAGTGGTCGTCCTCATTGTAAAAGTGGTCGCCCTCATTGTAAAAGTGATTGTCCTCATTGCAAATGTGATCACCCTCATTTTAAAGTGATCACACTCATTGTAAAAGTGATCGTCCTCATTGTAAAAATGATCATCCTCATTGTAAAAGTGATCACCCTCAATGAAAATGTGATCACCTTAATTGTAAATATCATCCTCCTCATTGTAAAAGTGATCATCCTCATTGTTACAGTGATCACCCTCACTGCAAAAGTGATAGCCCTCATTGTAAAACCGATAGCCCTCATTGTAAAAGTGATCGTCCTCATTTTAAAAGTGATCGTCCTCACTGTAAAAGTGATCGTCCTCATTGTAAAAGCGATCGTCCTCATTTTAAAAATGATTGTCCTCATTGTAAAAGTGATTTTCCTCATTGTAAAAGTGATCACCCTCATTGTAAAATTGATCCCCCTCATTGTAAATGTGATCGCCTCATTGTAAAAGTGATCACCCTCATTGTAAAAGTGATCGACCTCATTGTAAAGGTGATCACACTCATTGTCAAATTTATCACCCTCATTGCCAGAGTCATCGTTCTCATTGTAAAAGAGATCACCCTCATAGTAAAAGTGATCACCCTCATTGTAAAAGCGATCGTCATCATTGTAAAAGTGATCGTCCTCATTGTAAAAGTGATCACACTCATTGTAAAAGTGATTGTCCTCATTGTAAGAGTGATTTTCCTCATTGTCTAAGTGATCACCCTCATTGTAAAAGTGCTCGTCCTCATTGTAAAAGTGATCACCCTCATTGTAAAAATGATCACCCTCATTGTAAAATTGATACCCTCATTATAAAAGTGATCGCCTCATTGTACATGTGATCACCCTCATTGTATAAGTCATTATCCTCATTGCTAAAGAGATCACCCTCATTGCAAAAGTTATCACCTTCATTGTAAAAGTGATCAACCTCATTGTAAAAGTGATCACCCAAATTGTCAAAGATATCGCCCTCATTGCCAAAGTCATCGTCCTCATTGTAAAAGTGATCACCCTCATTGTAAAAGTGATCACCCTCATTGTAAAAGTGATCACACTCATTGTAAAAGCGATCGTCCACATTGTGAAAGTGATCGTCCTCATTGGTTGGTCCACATTGTAAAAGTGATCGTCCTCATTGTAAAAGTGATCGCCCTTATTGTAAAAATGATGACCCTCATTGTAAAAGTCATTGTCCTCATTGCAACAGTGATCGTCCACATTGTAAAAGTGATCGCCCTCATTGTAAAAGTGATCACCCTCATTGTAAAAGTGATTGTCCTCATTGTAAAAGTGATCACCCTCATTGTAAAACTCTTGGTCCACATTGTAAAAGTGATCACCCTCATTGAAAAACTCTTGGTCCACATTGTAAAAGTGATCACCCTCATTGTAAAACTATTGGTCCACATTGTAAAAGTGATCGTCCTCATTGTAAAAGTGATTAACCTCAATGTAAAAGCGATAGCCCCCATTGTAAAAGTGATCGTCCTCATTGTAAAATGATCACCCTCATTGTAAAACTCATCGTCCTCATTGTAAAAGTCATCGTCCTCATTATAAAATGGATGGACCTCATTGTAAAACTTATCATCCTCATTGTAAAAGTGATTGTCCTCATTGTAAAAGTGATCACCCTCATTGTAAAATTGCTGGACCTCATTGTAAAAGCGATCCTCATTGTAAATGTGATAGCCCTCATTGTAAAAGCGATCGCCCTCACTGTAAGTGATCGCATTCATTATAAAAGTGATCACCCACATTGTAAAAGTGATCTTCCTAACAGTAAAAGTGATCATTCTCATTGTTAAAGTGATCCCTCATTGTCAATGTGATCGTCCTCATTGGAAAACTGATCACGCCCATTGGAAAAGTGATCATCCTCATTGTAAAACTGATCACACTCATTGTAAATGTGATTGTCCTCATTGAAAAAGTGATTGCCCTCATTGTAAATGTGATTGTCCTCATTGTAAAAGTGATCACCCTCATTGTAAAAGTAAGCACCCTCATTGTAAAAGTGGTCGTCCTCATTGTAAAAGTGGTCGCCCTCATTGTAAAAGTGATTGTCCTCATTGCAAATGTGATCACCCTCATTTTAAAGTGATCACACTCATTGTAAAAGTGATCGTCCTCATTGTAAAAATGATCATCCTCATTGTAAAAGTGATCACCCTCAATGAAAATGTGATCACCTTAATTGTAAATATCATCCTCCTCATTGTAAAAGTGATCATCCTCATTGTTACAGTGATCACCCTCACTGCAAAAGTGATAGCCCTCATTGTAAAACCGATAGCCCTCATTGTAAAAGTGATCGTCCTCATTTTAAAAGTGATCGTCCTCAATGTAAAAGTGATCGTCCTCATTGTAAAAGCGATCGTCCTCATTTTAAAAATGATTGTCCTCATTGTAAAAGTGATTTTCCTCATTGTAAAAGTGATCACCCTCATTGTAAAATTGATCCCCCTCATTGTAAATGTGATCGCCTCATTGTAAAAGTGATCACCCTCATTGTAAAAGTGATCGACCTCATTGTAAAGGTGATCACACTCATTGTCAAATTTATCACCCTCATTGCCAGAGTCATCGTTCTCATTGTAAAAGAGATCACCCTCACAGTAAAAGTGATCACCCTCATTGTAAAAGCGATCGTCATCATTGTAAAAGTGATCGTCCTCATTGTAAAAGTGATCACACTCATTGTAAAAGTGATTGTCCTCATTGTAAGAGTGATTTTCCTCATTGTTTAAGTGATCACCCTCATTGTAAAAGTGCTCGTCCTCATTGTAAAAGTGATCACCCTCATTGTAAAAATGATCACCCTCATTGTAAAATTGATACCCTCATTATAAAAGTGATCGCCTCATTGTACATGTGATCACCCTCATTGTATAAGTCATTATCCTCATTGCTAAAGAGATCACCCTCATTGCAAAAGTTATCACCTTCATTGTAAAAGTGATCAACCTCATTGTAAAAGTGATCACCCAAATTGTCAAAGATATCGCCCTCATTGCCAAAGTCATCGTCCTCATTGTAAAAGTGATCACCCTCATTGTAAAAGTGATCACACTCATTGTAAAAGCGATCGTCCACATTGTGAAAGTGATCGTCCTCATTGGTTGGTCCACATTGTAAAAGTGATCGTCCTCATTGTAAAAGTGATCGCCCTTATTGTAAAAATGATGACCCTCATTGTAAAAGTCATTGTCCTCATTGCAACAGTGATCGTCCACATTGTAAAAGTGATCGCCCTCATTGTAAAAGTGATCACCCTCATTGTAAAAGTGATTGTCCTCATTGTAAAAGTGATCACCCTCATTGTAAAACTCTTGGTCCACATTGTAAAAGTGATCACCCTCATTGAAAAACTCTTGGTCCACATTGTAAAAGTGATCACCCTCATTGTAAAACTATTGGTCCACATCGTAAAAGTGATCGTCCTCATTGTAAAAGTGATTAACCTCAATGTAAAAGCGATAGCCCCCATTGTAAAAGTGATCGTCCTCATTGTAAAATGATCACCCTCATTGTAAAACTCATCGTCCTCATTGTAAAAGTCATCGTCCTCATTATAAAATGGATGGACCTCATTGTAAAACTTATCATCCTCATTGTAAAAGTGATTGTCCTCATTGTAAAAGTGATCACCCTCATTGTAAAATTGCTGGACCTCATTGTAAAAGCGATCCTCATTGTAAATGTGATAGCCCTCATTGTAAAAGCGATCGCCCTCACTGTAAGTGATCGCATTCATTATAAAAGTGATCACCCACATTGTAAAAGTGATCTTCCTAACAGTAAAAGTGATCATTCTCATTGTTAAAGTGATCCCTCATTGTCAATGTGATCGTCCTCATTGGAAAACTGATCACGCCCATTGGAAAAGTGATCATCCTCATTGTAAAACCGATCACACTCATTGTAAATGTGATTGTCCTCATTGAAAAAGTGATTGCCCTCATTGTAAATGTGATTGTCCTCATTGTAAAAGTGATCACCCTCATTGTAAAAGTGATCGTCCTCATTGTAAAAGTGGTCGCCCTCATTGTAAAAGTGATTGTCCTCATTGCAAATGTGATCACCCTCATTTTAAAGTGATCACACTCATTGTAAAAGTGATCGTCCTCATTGTAAAAATGATCATCCTCATTGTAAAAGTGATCACCCTCAATGAAAATGTGATCACCTTAATTGTAAATATCATCCTCCTCATTGTAAAAGTGATCATCCTCATTGTTACAGTGATCACCCTCACTGCAAAAGTGATAGCCCTCATTGTAAAACCGATAGCCCTCATTGTAAAAGTGATCGTCCTCATTTTAAAAGTGATCGTCCTCAATGTAAAAGTGATCGTCCTCATTGTAAAAGCGATCGTCCTCATTTTAAAAATGATTGTCCTCATTGTAAAAGTGATTTTCCTCATTGTAAAAGTGATCACCCTCATTGTAAAATTGATCCCCCTCATTGTAAATGTGATCGCCTCATTGTAAAAGTGATCGACCTCATTGTAAAGGTGATCACACTCATTGTCAAATTTATCACCCTCATTGCCAGAGTCATCGTTCTCATTGTAAAAGAGATCACCCTCATAGTAAAAGTGATCACCCTCATTGTAAAAGCGATCGTCATCATTGTAAAAGTGATCGTCCTCATTGTAAAAGTGATCACACTCATTGTAAAAGTGATTGTCCTCATTGTAAGAGTGATTTTCCTCATTGTCTAAGTGATCACCCTCATTGTAAAAGTGCTCGTCCTCATTGTAAAAGTGATCACCCTCATTGTAAAAATGATCACCCTCATTGTAAAATTGATACCCTCATTATAAAAGTGATCGCCTCATTGTACATGTGATCACCCTCATTGTATAAGTCATTATCCTCATTGCTAAAGAGATCACCCTCATTGCAAAAGTTATCACCTTCATTGTAAAAGTGATCAACCTCATTGTAAAAGTGATCACCCAAATTGTCAAAGATATCGCCCTCATTGCCAAAGTCATCGTCCTCATTGTAAAAGTGATCACCCTCATTGTAAAAGTGATCACACTCATTGTAAAAGCGATCGTCCACATTGTGAAAGTGATCGTCCTCATTGGTTGGTCCACATTGTAAAAGTGATCGTCCTCATTGTAAAAGTGATCGCCCTTATTGTAAAAATGATGACCCTCATTGTAAAAGTCATTGTCCTCATTGCAACAGTGATCGTCCACATTGTAAAAGTGATCGCCCTCATTGTAAAAGTGATCACCCTCATTGTAAAAGTGATTGTCCTCATTGTAAAAGTGATCACCCTCATTGTAAAACTCTTGGTCCACATTGTAAAAGTGATCACCCTCATTGAAAAACTCTTGGTCCACATTGTAAAAGTGATCACCCTCATTGTAAAACTATTGGTCCACATCGTAAAAGTGATCGTCCTCATTGTAAAAGTGATTAACCTCAATGTAAAAGCGATAGCCCCCATTGTAAAAGTGATCGTCCTCATTGTAAAATGATCACCCTCATTGTAAAACTCATCGTCCTCATTGTAAAAGTCATCGTCCTCATTATAAAATGGATGGACCTCATTGTAAAACTTATCATCCTCATTGTAAAAGTGATTGTCCTCATTGTAAAAGTGATCACCCTCATTGTAAAATTGCTGGACCTCATTGTAAAAGCGATCCTCATTGTAAATGTGATAGCCCTCATTGTAAAAGCGATCGCCCTCACTGTAAGTGATCGCATTCATTATAAAAGTGATCACCCACATTGTAAAAGTGATCTTCCTAACAGTAAAAGTGATCATTCTCATTGTTAAAGTGATCCCTCATTGTCAATGTGATCGTCCTCATTGGAAAACTGATCACGCCCATTGGAAAAGTGATCATCCTCATTGTAAAACCGATCACACTCATTGTAAATGTGATTGTCCTCATTGAAAAAGTGATTGCCCTCATTGTAAATGTGATTGTCCTCATTGTAAAAGTGATCACCCTCATTGTAAAAGTAAGCACCCTCATTGTAAAAGTGGTCGTCCTCATTGTAAAAGTGATTGTCCTCATTGCAAATGTGATCACCCTCATTTTAAAGTGATCACACTCATTGTAAAAGTGATCGTCCTCATTGTAAAAATGATCATCCTCATTGTAAAAGTGATCACCCTCAATGAAAATGTGATCACCTTAATTGTAAATATCATCCTCCTCATTGTAAAAGTGATCATCCTCATTGTTACAGTGATCACCCTCACTGCAAAAGTGATAGCCCTCATTGTAAAACCGATAGCCCTCATTGTAAAAGTGATCGTCCTCATTTTAAAAGTGATCGTCCTCACTGTAAAAGTGATCGTCCTCATTGTAAAAGCGATCGTCCTCATTTTAAAAATGATTGTCCTCATTGTAAAAGTGATTTTCCTCATTGTAAAAGTGATCACCCTCATTGTAAAATTGATCCCCCTCATTGTAAATGTGATCACCTCATTGTAAAAGTGATCACCCTCATTGTAAAAGTGATCGACCTCATTGTAAAGGTGATCACACTCATTGTCAAATTTATCACCCTCATTGCCAGAGTCATCGTTCTCATTGTAAAAGAGATCACCCTCATAGTAAAAGTGATCACCCTCATTGTAAAAGCGATCGTCATCATTGTAAAAGTGATCGTCCTCATTGTAAAAGTGATCACACTCATTGTAAAAGTGATTGTCCTCATTGTAAGAGTGATTTTCCTCATTGTAAAAGTGATCACCTTCATTATAAAAGTGATCACGCTCATTGTAAAAGTGATCGTCCTCATTGTAAAAGTGATCACCCTCATTGTATAAGTCATCGTCCTCATTGTAAAAGAGATCACTCTCATTGCAAAAGTGATCACCCTCATTGCAAAAGTTATGTCCCTCATTGTAAAAAAGATCGTCCTCATTTTAAAAGTGATCGTCCTCATTGTAAAAGTGACTGTCCTCATTGTAAAATCGATCGCCCTCATTGTAAAAGTGATCACCCTCAATGTAAAAGTGATCACCCTCAATGTAAAAGTGATCACCCTCATTGTAGAAGTGCTCGTCCTCATTGTGAAGGCGATCGTCCTCATTGTGAAAGTGATCATCCTCATTGTAAAAGTGATCGCCCTCATTGTAAAAGTGATCACCTTCATTGTAAAAGTGATCATCCTCATTGTAAAAGAGATCGTCCTCACTGTAAAAGTGATCACACTCCTTCTAAAAGTGATCGTCCTCATTGTAAAAGTGATTGCCCTCATTGTAAAAGTGATCACCTTCATTGTAAAAGTGATCATCCTCATTGTAAAAGAGATCGTCCTCACTGTAAAAGTGATCACACTCCTTCTAAAAGTGATCGTCCTCATTGTAAAAGTGATTGCCCTCATTGTAAAAGCGATCAACCTCACTGTAAAAGTGATCATCCTCATTGTAAAAGTGATCTCCCTCATTGTAAAAGTGATCATCCTCATTGTAAAAGTGATCGTCCTCATTGTAAAAGTGATCACCCACATTGTAAAAGCTACCGTCCTCATTGTAAAATCAATCGCCCGCATTGTAAAAGCGATTGTCCTCATTGTAATAGTGATCACCCTCATTGTAAAAGTGATCACCCTCATTGTCAAAGTTATCACCCTCATTATAAAAGTGATCGCATCATTGTAAAACTGATCATCCTCATTGTAAAAGTGATTACCCACATTGTATAAGTTATCATCCTCATTGTAAAAATGATCGCCCTCAATGAAAAATTGATCATCTTATTTGTAAATGTCAACCTCCTCATTGTAAAAGTGATCGTCCTCATTGTTACAGTGATCACCCTCAATGTAAAAGTGATAGCCCTCATTGTCAAAGTGATAGCCCTCATTTTAAAAGTCATCACCCTCATTGTAAAACCGATAGCCCTCATTGTAAAAGTGATCATCCTCATTTTAAAAGCGATCGTCCTCATTTTAAAAGTGATCGCCCTCATTGTAAAAGTCATCGTCCTCATTATAAAAGTCATCACCCTCTTCGTAATAGTGATGGACTTCATTGTAAAAGCGATCATCCTCATCGTAAAAGCGATCTCCCTGAGTGTAAAAGTGATCGCCCTCATAGTAAAAGCGCTCACCCTAATTTTAAAAGTGACCACCCTCAATGTAAAAGTGATCATCCTCATTGTAAAAGTGATCATCCTCATTGTAAAGGTGATCGCCCTCATTGTAAAAGTGATCACGCTCATTGTAAAAGTGATCACCCTCATTGTAAAAGTGATCATCCTCATTGTAAAAGTGATCTCCATCTTTGTAAAAGTGATCGTCCTCATTGTAAAAGTGATCGTCCTCATTGTAAAAGCGACTGTCCTCATTGTAAAAGTGATCACCCTCATTGTAAAAGCGATTGTCCTCATTGTCTAAGTGATCACCCTCATTGTAAAAGTGCTCGTCCTCATTGTAAAAGTCATCGTCCTCATTATAAAAGTCATCACCCTCTTCGTAATAGTGATGGACTTCATTGTAAAAGCGATCATCCTCATCGTAAAAGCGATCTCCCTGAGTGTAAAAGTGATCGCCCTCATAGTAAAAGCGCTCACCCTAATTTTAAAAGTGACCACCCTCAATGTAAAAGTGATCATCCTCATTGTAAAAGTGATCATCCTCATTGTAAAGGTGATCGCCCTCATTGTAAAAGTGATCACGCTCATTGTAAAAGTGATCACCCTCATTGTAAAAGTGATCATCCTCATTGTAAAAGTGATCTCCATCTTTGTAAAAGTGATCGTTCTTGTAAAAGTGATCGTCCCCATTGTAAAAGTGATCACCCTCATTATAAAAGTGATCGCCCCCATTGTAAAAGTGATCACGCTCATTGTAAAAGTGATCACCCTCATTGTAAAAGTGATCATCCTCATTGTAAAAGTGATCTCCATCTTTGTAAAAGTGATCGTCCTCATTGTAAAAGTGATCGTCCTCATTGTAAAAGCGACTGTCCTCATTGTAAAAGTGATCACCCTCATTGTAAAAGCGATTGTCCTCATTGTCTAAGTGATCACCCTCATTGTAAAAGTGCTCGTCCTCATTGTAAAAGTGATCGTCTTCATTGTAAAAGTGACCACCCTCATTGTAAAAGTGATCGCCCTCATTAAAAAAGTGACCAACTTCATTGTAAAATTGATCCCCCTCATTGTAAAAGTGATCGCCTCATTGTAAAAGTGATCACCTTCATTGTAAAGGCGCTCAACCCCATTGTAAAGGTGATCGCCCCCTTGTAAAAGCAATCGCCCTCACTGTAAAAGTGATTGCCCTCATTGTTAAAGTGATCACGCTCATTGTAAAAGTGATCACCCTCATTGTAAAAGTGATCGCCCTCATTGTAAAAGTGATTGTCCTCATTGTAAAAGTGATTTTCCTCATTGTAAAAGTGATCACCCTCATTATAAAAGTGATCGCGCTCATTGTAAAAGTGATCGTCCTCATTGTAAAAGTGATCACCCTCATTGTATAAGTCATCGTCCTCATTGTAAAAGAGATCGTCCTCATTGCAAAAGAGATCACCCTCATTGCAAAAGTTATGTCCCTCATTGTAAAAAAGATCATCCTCATTTTAAAAGTGATCACCCTCATTGTAAAAGTGATCGTCCTCATTGTAAAAGTGACTGTCCTCATTGTAAAATCGATCGCCCTCATTGTAAAAGTGATCACCCTCAATGTAAAAGTGATCACCCTCATTGTAGAAGTGCTCGTCCTCATTGTGAAGGCGATCGTCCTCATTGTGAAAGTCATCGTCCTCATTGTAAAAGTGATCGCCCTCATTGTAAAAGTGATCACCTTCATTGTAAAAGTGATCATCCTCATTGTAAAATAGATCGTCCTCACTGTAAAAGTGATCACACTCCTTCTAAAAGTGATCGTCCTCATTGTAAAAGTGATTGCCTTCATTGTAAAAGTGATCACCTTCATTGTAAAAGTGATCATCCTCATTGTAAGAGAGATCGTCCTCACTGTAAAAGTGATCACACTCCTTCTAAAAGTTATCGTCCTCATTGTAAAAGTGATTGCCCTCATTGTAAAAGCGATCAACCTCACTGTAAAAGTGATCATCCTCATTGTAAAAGTGATCTCCCTCATTGTAAAAGTGATCATCCTCATTGTAAAAGTGATCGTCCTCATTGTAAAAGTGATCACCCACATTGTAAAAGCTACCGTCCTCATTGTAAAATCAATCGCCCGCATTGTAAAAGCGATTGTCCTCATTGTAATAGTGATCACCCTCATTGTAAAAGTGATCACCCTCATTGTCAAAGTTATCACCCTCATTATAAAAGTGATCGCATCATTGTAAAACTGATCGTCCTCATTGTAAAAGTGATTACCCACATTGTATAAGTTATCATCCTCATTGTAAAAATGATCGCCCTCAATGAAAAATTGATCATCTTATTTGTAAATGTCAGCCTCCTCATTGTAAAAGTGATCGTCCTCATTGTTACAGTGATCACCCTCAATGCAAAAGTGATAGCCCTCATTGTCAAAGTGATAGCCCTCATTTTAAAAGTCATCACCCTCATTGTAAAACCGATAGCCCTCATTGTAAAAGTGATCATCCTCATTTTAAGAGTGATCATCCTCATTTTAAAAGTGATCGTCCTCATTGTAAAAGTCATCGTTCTCATTACAAAAGTCATCACCCTCTTCGTAATAGTGATGGACTTCATTGTAAAAGCGATCATCCTCATGGTAAAAGTGATCTCCCTGAGTGTAAAAGTGATCGCCCTCATAGTAAAAGCGCTCACCCTCATTGTAAAATTGACCACCCTCATTGTAAAAGTGATCATCCTCATGGTAAAAGTGATCATCCTCATTGTAAAGGTGATCGCCTTCATTGTAAAAGTGATCATCCTCATGGTAAAAGTGATCATCCTCATTGTAAAGGTGATCGCCTTCATTGTAAAAGTGATCACGCTCATTGTAAAAGTGATCACCCTCATTGTAAAAGTGATCATCCTCATTGTAAAAGTGATCTCCATCTTTGTAAAAGTGATCATCCTCATTGTAAAAGTGATCGTCCTCACTGTAAAAGCGATTGTCCTCATTGTAAAAGTGATCACCCTCATTGTTAAAGTGATCACCCTCATTGTAAAAGCGATTGTCCTCATTGTCTAAGTGATCACCCTCATTGTAAAAGTGCTCGTCCTCATTGTAAAAGTGATCACCCTCATTGTAAAAGTGATCACCCTCATTGTAAAATTGATACCGTCATTATAAAAGTGATCGCCTCATTGTACATGTGATCACCCTCATTGTATAAGTCATTATCCTCATTGCTAAAGAGATCACCCTCATTGCAAAAGTTATCACCTTCATTGTAAAAGTGATCAACCTCATTGTAAAAGTGATCACCCTAATTGTCAAAGATATCGCCCTCATTGTAAAAGTGATCACCCTCATTGTAAAAGCGATCGTCCACATTGTGAAAGTGATCGTCCTCATTGGTTGGTCCACATTGTAAAAGTGATCGTCCTCATTGTAAAAGTGATCGCCCTTATTGTAAAAATGATGACCCTCATTGTAAAAGTGATTGTCCACATTGTAAAAGTGATCACCCTCATTGAAAAACTCTTGGTCCACATTGTAAAAGTGATCGTCCTCATTGTAAAAGTGATTAACCTCAATGTAAAAGCGATAGCCCCCATTGTAAAAGTGATCACCCTCATTGTAAAAGTGATCGTCCTCCTTGTAAAAGTCATAGTCCTCACTGTAAAATGGATGGACCTCATTGTAAAACCGATCATCCTCATTGTAAAAGTGATTGTCCTCATTGTAAGTGATCAGCCTCATTGTAAAATTGCTGGACCTCATTGTAAAAGCGATCCTCATTGTACATGTGATAGCCCTCATTGTAAAAGCGATCGCCCTCACTGTAAGTGATCGCATTCATTGTAAAAGTGATCACCCACATAGTAAAAGTGATCTTCCTAATTGTAAAAGTGATCATTCTCATTGTTAAAGTGATCCCCTAATTGTCAATGTGATCGTCCTCATTGAAAAACTGATCACGTCCATTGGAAAAGTGATCATCCTCATTGTAAAACCGATCACCCTCATTGTAAATGTGATTGTCCTCATTGAAAAAGTGATTGCCCTCATTGTAAATGTGATTGTACTCATTGTAAAAGTGATCACCCTCATTGTAAAAGTGATCATCCTCATTTTAAAAGTGATCGTCCTCACTGTAAAAGTGATCGTCCTCATTGTAAAAGCGATCGTCCTCATTTTAAAAATGATTGTGCTCATTGTAAAAGTGATTGCACTCATTGTAAAAGTGATCACCTCATTGTAAAAGTGATCACCCTCATTGTAAAATTGATCCCCCTCATTGTAAATGTGATCGCCTCATTGTAAAAGTGATCACCCTCATTGTATAAGTCATTGTCCTCATTTTAAAAGAGATGACCCTCATTGTAAAAGTGATTGACCTCATTGTAAAAGTGATCACACTCATTGTCAAATTTATCACCCTCATTGCCAAAGTCATCGTTCTCATTGTAAAAGAGATCACCCTCATAGTAAAAGTGATCACCCTCATTGTAAAAGCGATCGTCATCATTGTAAAAGTGATCGTCCTCATTGTAAAAGTGATCACACTCATTGTAAAAGTGATTGTCCTCATTGTAAAAGTGATTTTCCTCATTGTAAAAGTGATCACCCTCATTATAAAAGTGATCACGCTCATTGTAAAAGTGATCGTCCTCATTGTAAAAGTGATCACCCTCATTGTATAAGTCATCGTCCTCATTGTAAAAGATATCACCCTCATTGCAAAAGTGATCACCCTCATTGCAAAAGTTATGTCCCTCTTTGTAAAAAAGATCATCCTCATTGTGAAAGTGATCGTCCTCATTGTAAAAGTGATCGCCCTCATTGTAAAAGTGATCACCTTCATTGTAAAAGTGATCATCCTCATTGTAAAAGAGATCGTCCTCACTGTAAAAGTGATCACACTCCTTCTTAAAGTGATCGTCCTCATTGTAAAAGTGATTGCCTTCATTGTAAAAGTGATCACCTTCATTGTAAAAGTGATCATCCTCATTGTAAAAGAGATCGTCCTCACTGTAAAAGTGATCACACTCCTTCTAAAAGTGATCGTCCTCATTGTAAAAGTGATTGCCCTCATTGTAAAAGCGATCAACCTCACTGTAAAAGTGATCATCCTCATTGTAAGTGATCTCCCTCATTGTAAAAGTGATCATCCTCATTGTAAAAGTGATCGTCCTCATTGTAAAAGTGATCACCCTCATTATAAAAGTGATCACCCTCATTGTAAAAGTGATCACCCTCATTGTAAAAGCGATCGTCCACATTGTGAAAGTGATCGTCCTCATTGGTTGGTCCACATTGTAAAAGTGATCGTCCTCATTGTAAAAGTGATCGCCCTTATTGTAAAAATGATGACCCTCATTGTAAAAGTCATCATCCTCATTGCAACAGTGATTGTCCACATTGTAAAAGTGATCGCCCTCATTGTAAAAGTGATCACCCTCATTGTAAAAGTGATCACCCTCATTGTAAAAGTGATCACCCTCATTGTAAAACTTTTGGTCCACATTGTAAAAGTGATCACCCTCATTGAAAAACTCTTGGTCCACATTGTAAAAGTGATCACCCTCATTGTAAAACTCTTGGTCCACATTGTAAAAGTGATCGTCCTCATTGTAAAAGTGATTAACCTCAATGTAAAAGCGATAGCCCCCATTGTAAAAGTGATCACCCTCATTGTAAAAGTGATCGTCCTCCTTGTAAAAGTCATAGTCCTCACTGTAAAATGGATGGACCTCATTGTAAAACCGATCATCCTCATTGTAAAAGTGATTGTCCTCATTGTAAGTGATCAGCCTCATTGTAAAATTGCTGGACCTCATTGTAAAAGCGATCCTCATTGTACATGTGATAGCCCTCATTGTAAAAGCGATCGCCCTCACTGTAAGTGATCGCATTCATTGTAAAAGTGATCACCCACATTGTAAAAGTGATCTTCCTAATTGTAAAAGTGATCATTCTCATTGTTAAAGTGATCCCCTAATTGTCAATGTGATCGTCCTCATTGGAAAACTGATCACGCCCATTGGAAAAGTGATCATCCTCATTGTAAAACCGATCACCCTCATTGTAAATGTGATTGTCCTCATTGAAAAAGTGATTGCCCTCATTGTAAATGTGATTGTCCTCATTGTAAAAGTGATCACCCTCATTGTAAAAGTGATCATCCTCATTTTAAAAGTGATCGTCCTCACTGTAAAAGTGATCGTCCTCATTGTAATAGCGATCGTCCTCATTTTAAAAATGATTGTCCTCATTGTAAAGGTGATCGCCCTCATTGTAAAAGTGATCACGCTCATTGTAAAGGTGATCACCCTCATTGTAAAAGTGATCATCCTCATTGTAAAAGTGATCGTCCTCATTGTAAAAGCGATTGTCCTCATTGTAAAAGTGATCACCCTCATTGTTAAAGTGATCACCCTCATTGTAAAAGCGATTGTCCTCATTGCCTAAGTGATCACCCTCATTGTAAAAGTGCTCGTCCTCATTGTAAAAGTGATCACCCTCATTGTAAAAGTGATCACCCTCATTGTAAAATTGATACCCTCATTATAAAAGTGATCGCCTCATTGTACATGTGATCACCCTCATTGTATAAGTCATTATCCTCATTGCTAAAGAGATCACCCTCATTGCAAAAGTTATCACCTTCATTGTAAAAGTGATCAACCTCATTGTAAAAGTGATCACCCTAATTGTCAAAGATATCGCCCTCATTGCCAAAGTCATCGTCCTCATTGTAAAAGTGATCACCCTAATTGTAAAAGTGATCACCCTCATAGTAAAAGTGATCACCCTCATTGTAAAAGCGATCGTCATCATTGTAAAAGTGATCGTCCTCATTGTAAAAGTGATCACACTCATTGTAAAAGTGATTGTCCTCATTGTAAAAGTGATTTTCCTCATTGTAAAAGTGATCACACTCATTATAAAAGTGATCACGCTCATTGTAAAAGTGATCGTCCTCATTGTAAAAGTGATCACCCTCATTGTATAAGTCATCGTCCTCATTGTAAAAGAGATCACCCTCATTGCAAAAGTGATCACCCTCATTGCAAAAGTTATGTCCCTCATTGTAAAAAAGATCATCCTCATTTTAAAAGTGATCACCCTCATTGTAAAAGTGATCGTCCTCATTGTAAAAGTGACTGTCCTCATTGTAAAATCGATCGCCCTCATTGTAAAAGTGATCACCCTCAATGTAAAAGTGATCACCCTCATTGTAGAAGTGCTCGTCCTCATTGTGAAGGCGATCGTCCTCATTGTGAAAGTGATCGTCCTCATTGTAAAAGTGATCGCCCTCATTGTAAAAGTGATCACCTTCATTGTAAAAGTGATCATCCTCATTGTAAAAGAGATCGTCCTCACTGTAAAAGTGATCACACTCCTTCTTAAAGTGATCGTCCTCATTGTAAAAGTGATTGCCTTCATTGTAAAAGTGATCACCTTCATTGTAAAAGTGATCATCCTCATTGTAAAAGAGATCGTCCTCACTGTAAAAGTGATCACACTCCTTCTAAAAGTGATCGTCCTCATTGTAAAAGTGATTGCCCTCATTGTAAAAGCGATCAACCTCACTGTAAAAGTGATCATCCTCATTGTAAAATTGATCTCCCTCATTGTAAAAGTGATCATCCTCATTGTAAAAGTGATCGTCCTCATTGTAAAAGTGATCACCCTCATTATAAAAGTGATCACCCTCATTGTAAAAGTGATCACCCTCATTGTAAAAGCGATCGTCCACATTGTGAAAGTGATCGTCCTCATTGGTTGGTCCACATTGTAAAAGTGATCGTCCTCATTGTAAAAGTGATCGCCCTTATTGTAAAAATGATGACCCTCATTGTAAAAGTCATCATCCTCATTGCAACAGTGATCGTCCACATTGTAAAAGTGATCGCCCTCATTGTAAAAGTGATCACCCTCATTGTAAAAGTGATCACCCTCATTGTAAAACTTTTGGTCCACATTGTAAAAGTGATCACCCTCATTGTAAAACTCTTGGTCCACATTGTAAAAGTGATCGTCCTCATTGTAAAAGTGATTAACCTCAATGTAAAAGCGATAGCCCCCATTGTAAAAGTGATCGTCCTCATTGTAAAATGATCACCCTCATTGTAAAAGTGATCGTCCTCCTTGTAAAAGCGATTGTCCTCATTGTAAAAGTGATCACCCTCATTGTAAAAGTGATCACCCTCATTGTAAAAGCGATCACCCTCATTGTAAAAGTGATCGCCTCATTGTACACATGATCACCCTCATTGTATAAGTCATTATCCTCATTGCTAAAGAGATTACCCTCATTGTAATAGTGATCACCTTCATTGTAATAGTGATCAACCTCAATGTAAAAGTGATCGCCCTCATTGTCAAAGATATCACCCTCATTGCCAAAGTCATCGTCCTCATTGTAAAAGTGATCACCCTCATTGTAAAAGTGATCACCCTCATTGTAAAAGCAATCATCCACATTGTAAAAGTGATCGTCCTCATTGGTTGGTCCACATTGTAAAAGTGATCGTCCTCATTGGTTGGTCCAAATTGTAAAAGTGATCGTCCTCATTGTAAAAGTGATCGCCCTCATTGTAAAAGTGATCACCCTCATTGTAAACGTCATCGTCCTCATTGCAACAGTGATCGTCCACATTGTAAAAGTGATCACCCTCATTGTAAAAGTGATCACCCTCAATGTAAAAGCGATCCCCCTCATTGTAAAAGTGATCGCCTCATTGTACATGTGATCACCCTCATTGTATAAGTCATTATCCTCATTGCTAAATAGATCACCCTCATTGTAAAAGTGATCACCTTCATTGTAAAAGTGATCAACCTCATTGTAAAAGTGATCACCCTCATTGTCAAAGATATCGCCCTCATTGCCAAAGTCATCGTCCTCATTGAAAAACTGATCACCCTCATTGCAAAAGTGATCACCCTCATTGTTAAAGCGATCGTCCACATTGTAAAAGTGATCGTCCTCATTGGTTGGTCCACATTGCAACAGTGATCGTCCACATTGTAAAGGTGATCGCCCTCATTGTAATAGTGATCACCCTCATTGTAAAGCTCATTGTCCTCATTGTAAAAGTGATCACCCTCATTGTAAAACTCTTGGTCCACATTGTAAAAGTGATCACCCTCATTGTAAAACTCTTGGTCCACATTGTAATAGTGATCACCCTCATTGTAAAACTCTTGGTCCACATTGTAAAAGTGATTAACCTCATTGTAAAAGCGATAGCCCTCATTGTAAAAGTGATTAACCTCATTGTAAAAGTGATAGCCCTCATTGTAAAAGTGATCGTCCTCATTGTAAAAGTGATCACACTCACTGTAAAAGTGATCGTCCTCATTGTAAAAGTCATCGTCCTCATTACAAAATTGATGGACCTCATTGGAAAACCGATCATACTCATTGTAAAAGTGATCATCCTCATTGTAAAAGTGATCATCCTCATTGTAAAAGCGATCGACCTCACTGTAAGTGATCGCCTTCATTGTAAAAGTGATCACCCACATTGTAAAAGCGATCTTCCTAATTGCAGAAGTGATCATTCTCATTGTTAAAGTGATCCCCCTCATTGTCAATGTGATCATCCTCATTGGAAAACTGATCACCCCCATTGGAAAAGTGATCATCCTCTTTGTAAAAGCGATCAACCTCATTGTAAATGTGATTGTCCTCATTGTAAAAGTGATTGTCCTCATTGGAAAAGTGATCACCCTCATTGTAAAAGTGATCGCCCTCATTGTAAAAGTGATCATCCTCATTGTAAAAGTGATCTCCCTCATTGTAAAAGTGATCGTCCTCATTGTAAAAGTGATCACCCACATTGTAAAAGCGATCATCCTCATTGTAAAATCAATCGCCCTCATGGTAAAAGCGATTGTCCTCATTGTAAAAGTGATCACCCTCATTGTAAAAGTGCTCGTCCTCATTGTAAAAGTGATTGTCCTCATTGCAAACGTGATTGACCTCATTGTAAAAGTGATCGCCTCATTGTAAAAGTGATCACCCACATTGTAAAAGTGATCTTCCTAATTGCAGAAGTGAACATTCTCATTGTTAAAGTGATCCCCCTCATTGTCAATGTGATCATCCTCATTGGAAAACTGATCACCCGCATTGGAAAAGTGATCATCCTCATTGTAAAAGCGATCACCCTCATTGTAAATGTGAATGTCCTCATTGAAAAAGTGATTGCCCTCATTGTAAATGATTGTCCTCATTGTAAAAGTGATTGCCCTCTTTCTAAAAGTGATCGTGCTCATTGTAAAAGTGATCTTGCTCATTGCAAAACTGATCACCCTCATTGTTGAAGCAATCATCCTCATTGTAAAAGCGATCGCACTCATTGTAAAAGCGATCGCCCTCATTGTAAAAGCCATCACCCCCATTGTAAAAGTGATCATCCTCACTGAAAAAGTGATCACACTCCTTCTAAAAGTGATCGTCCTCATTGTAAAAGCGATCGCCCTCATTGTAAAAGCGATCAACCTCACTGTAAAAGTGATCATCCTCATTGTAAAAGTGATTGTCCTCATTGTAAAAATGATTGTGCACTTTGGAAATGTGATCGCCCTCATTGTAAAAGTGATCATCCTCATTGTAAAAGTGATCGCCCTCATTGTAAAATTGATTGTCCTCATTGTAAAAGTAATCACCCTCATTGTATAAGTCATCGTCCTCATTGTAAAAGTGATCACCCTCGATGTAAAAGTGATCAGCCTCATTGTCAAAGTCATCGTCCTCATTGTAAAAGCGATTACCCTCATTGTAAAAGTGATCACCCTCATTGTAAAAGTGATCATCCTCATTGTAAAAGTGATCATCCTCATTGTAAAAGTGATCGTCCTCATTGTGAAGGTGATCGTCCTCATTGTAAAAGTGATTGCCCTCATTGTAAAAGTGATCACCTTCATTGTAAAAGTCATCATCCTCATTGTAAAAGCGATCGCCCTCATTGTAAAAGTGATCACCCTCATTGTAAAAGTGATCGCCCTCATTGTAAAAGTGATCGCCCTCATTGTAAAAGTGATCAGCCTCATTGTAAAAGTGATCGTCCTCATTGTAATAGCGTTCGTCCTCACTGTAAAAGTGATCGTCCTCATTGTAAAAGTGATCACCCTCATTGTAAAAGTGATCAGCCTCATTGTAAAAGTGATCGTCCTCATTGTAAAAGCGATCGTCCTCACTGTAAAAGTGATTGTCCTCATTGTAAAAGCGATCGTCCTCACTGTAAAAGTGATCATCCTCATTGTAAAAGTGATCACCCTCATTGTAACAGTAATCGTCCTCATTGTAAAAGTGATCGCCCTCATTGTAAAAGTGATCACCATCATTGTAAAAGTGATCAGCCTCATTGTAAAAGTGATCGTCCTCATTGTAAAAGCGTTCGTCCTCACTGTAAAAGTGATCCTCCTCATTGTAAAAGTGATCAGCCTCATTGTAAAAGTGATCGTCCTCATTGTAAAAGCGTTCGTCCTCACTGTAAAAGTGATCCTCCTCATTGTAAAAGTGATCACCCTCATTGTAAAAGTGATCAGCCTCATTGTAAAAGTAATCGTCCTCATTGTAAAAGCGATCGTCCTCACTGTAAAAGTGATCGTCCTCATTGTAAAAGCGATCGTCCTCACTGTAAAAGTGATCGTCCTCATTGTAAAAGTGATCACCCTCATTGTAACAGTAATCGTTCTCATTGTAAAAGTGATCGTCCTCATTGTAAAAGTGATCACCCTCATTGTAAAAGTGATCAGCCTCATTGTAAAAGTGATCGTCCTCATGGTAAAAGCGATCGTCCTCACTGTAAAAGTGATCGTCCTCATTGCAAAAGCGATCGTCCTCACTGTAAAAGTGATCGTCCTCATTGTAAAAGTGATCACCCTCATTGTAACAGTAATCGTCCTCATTGTAAAAGTGATCGCCCTCATTGTAAAAGTGATCACCCTCATTGTACAAGTGACCGTCCTCATTGTAAAAGTGATCGTCCTCGCTGTAAAAGTGATTGTCCTCATTGTAAAAGTGATCATTCTCATTGTAAAACTGATCGCACTCGTTGTAAAGCCCTTATTGTAAATGTGATCGCTCTCAATGTAAAAGTGATCGCTTTCATTGTAAAAGTGATCGTCCTCAGTGTAACAGTGATCGTCCTCACTGTAAAAGTGATTGTCCTCATTGTAAAAGTGATCATCCTCATTGTAAAACTGATCGCACTCGTTGTAAAGGTGATCGCCCACATTGCAAAAGTGATCGCCCTCATTGTAAAAGTGATCATGCTCATTGTAAAAGTGATCATCCTCACTGTAAAAGTGTTTGTCCTCATTGTAAAAGTGATCGTCCTCATTGTTTAACTGATCGCACTCGTTGTAAACGTGATCACCCTCATTGCAAAAGTGATCGCTCTCATTGTAAAAGTGATCGTCTTCATTGTAAAAGTGATCGTCCTCATTGTAAAAATGATCAACATTGTAAAACTTATCATTGTAAAAATGTTCAACATTGTAAAAAGTACCATTGTAAAAATGATCAACATTGTAAAAAGTATCATTGTAACAATGTTCAACATTGTAAAACTTATCATTGTAAAAATGATCAACATTGTAAAACTTATCATTGTAAAAATGTTCAACATTTTAAAACGTATCATTGTAAAAATGTTCAACATTGTAAAAAGTATCATGGTAAAAATGTTCAACATTGTAAAAAGTATCAGTGCAAAAATATTCAACATTGTAAAAAATATCATTGTAAAAATGTTCAACATTGTAAAAAGTATCATTGTAAAAATGTTTAACGTTGTAAAACTTATCATTGTAAAAATGATTAACATTGTAAAAACTATCATTGTAAAAATGATCAACGTTGTAAAAAGTATCAGTGTAAAAATGTTCAACGTTGTAAAAAATATCATTGTAAAAATGTTCAACATTGTAAAAAGTATCAGTGTAAAAATGTTCAACATTGTAAAAAGTATCAGTGTAAAAATGTTCAACATTGTAAAAAGTATCAGTGTAAAAATGTTCAACATTGTAAAACTTATCATTGTAAAAATGTTCAACATTGTAAAAGTTACTGTAAAAATGTTCAACATTGTAAAACTTATTGTAAAAATGTTCAACATTGTAAAACTTATCATTGTAAAAATGGTTAACATTGTAAAAAGTATCTTTGTAAAAATGATCAACATTGTAAAAAGTATCAGTGTAAAAATGTTAAACATTGTAAAACTTATTGTAAAATTATTAACATTGTAAAAAGTCTCTGTAAAAATGTTCAACGTTGTAAAGTGAATCATTGTAAAAATGTTCAAAGTTGTAAAATGAATCATTGTAAAAATGTTCAACATTGTAAAACTTATCATTGTAAAAATGTTCAATGTTGTAAAAAGTATCATTGTAAAAATGATCAACATTGTAAAACTTATCATTGTAAAAATGATCAAAATTGTAAAACTTAATGTAAAAATGTTCAACATTGTAAAACTTATTGTAAAAATGTTCAACATTGTAAAAATTATCATTGTAAAAATGTTCAACGTTGCAAAAAGTATCAGTGCAAAAATGATCCACGTTGTAAAACTTATCATTGTAAAAATGTTCAACATTGTAAAACTAATCATTGTAAAAATGTTTAACATTGTAAAACTTATCATTGCAAAAATGTTCAACATTGTAAAACGTATCATTGTAAAAATGTTCAACGTTGTAAAAAATATCTTTGTAAAAATGATCAACATGGTAAAACTTATCCTGGTAAAAATGACCAACACTGTAAATGTATCATTGCAAATGTTCAACATTGTAAAAAATATCATTGTAAAAATGTTCAACATTGTAAAAAGTATCATTATAAAAATGTTCAATGTTGTAAAACTTATCATTGTAAAAATGATCAACATTGTAAAACTTATCATTGTAAAAATGTTCAATATTGTAAAAAGTATCATTGTAAAAATGTTCAACATTATAAAACTTATCACTGTAAAAATGTTCAACATTGTAAAAAGTATCAGTGCAAAAATATTCAACATTGTAAAAAATATCATTGTAATAATGTTCAACATTGTAAAAAGTATTATTGTAAAAATTTTCTACATTGTAAAACCTACCATTGTAAAAATGCTCAACATTGTAAAAAGTATTATTGTAAAAATGTTCAACATTGTAAAAAGTATCAGTGCAAAAATGTTCAACATTGTAAAAAGTATCATTGTAAAAATGTTCAACGTTGTAAAACTTATCATTGTAAAAATGTTAAACATTGTAAAACTTATTGTAAAAATGTTCAACATTGTAAAACTTATCACTGTAAAAATGTTTAACATTGTAAAAAGTATCTTTGTAAAAATGATCAACATTGCAAAAAGTATCAGTGTAAAAATGTTAAACATTGTAAAACTTATCATTGTAAAATTATCAACATTGTAAAAAGTGTCAGTGTAAAAATGTTCATCGTTGTAAAATGAATCATTGTAAAAATGTTCAAAGTTGTAAAATGAATCATTGTAAAAATGTTCAACGCTGTAAAAAGTATCATTGTGAAAATGATCAACATTGTAAAACTTATCATTATAAAAATGATCAAAATTGTAAAACTTACTGTAAAAATGTTCAACATTGTAAAACTTATTGTAAAAATGTTCAACATTGTAAAAATTATCATTGTAAAAATGTTCAACATTGTAAAAAGTATCAGTGCAAAAATGTTCCACGTTGTAAAACTTATCATTGTAAAAATGTTCAACATTGTAAAAATTATCATTGTAAAAATGTTCAACATTGTAAAACGTATCATTGTAAAAATGTTCAACATTGTAAAAAATATCTTTGTAAAAATGATCAACATGGTAAAACTTATCCTTGTAAAAATGACCAACACTGTAAATGTATCATTGTAAAAATGTTCAACATTGTAAAAAGTATCAGTGTAAAAATGTTCATCATTGCAAAAAGTATCATTGTAAAAATGTTCAACATTGTAAAAAATATCATTGTAAAAATGTTCAACATTGTAAAAAGTATCATTATAAAAATGTTCAACGTTGTAATACTTATCATTGTAAAAATGTTCAACGTTGTAAAACTTATCATTGTAAAAAGTATGTGCAAAATGTTCAACGTTGTAAAAAGTATCAGTGTAAAAATGTTCAACGTTGTAAAACGTATCATTGTAAAAATGTTCAACATTGTAAAAAATATCATTATAAAAATGTTCAACATTGTAAAAAGTATCAGTGCAAAAATATTCAACATTGTAAAAAATATCATTGTAAAAATGTTCAACATTGTAAAAAGTATCATTGTAAAAATGTTCAACGTTGTAAAACTTATCATTGTAAAAATGTTAAACATTGTAAAACTTATTGTAAAAATGTTCAACATTGTAAAACTTATCACTGTAAAAATGTTTAACATTGTAAAAAGTATCTTTGTAAAAATGATCAACATTGTAAAAAGTATCAGTGTAAAAATGTTAAACATTGTAAAACTTATCATTGTAAAAATGATCAACATTGTAAAACTTATCATTGTAAAAATGATCAAAATTGTAAAACTTACTGTAAAAATGTTCAACATTGTAAAACGTATTGTAAAAATGTTCAACATTGTAAAAATTATCATTGTAAAAATGTTCAACGTTGTAAAAAGTATCAGTGTAAAAATGTTCAACATTGTAAAAAGTATCAGTGTAAAAATGTTCAACATTGTAAAAAATATCATTGTAAAAATGTTCAACATTGTAAAAAGTATCAGTGCAAAAATGATCCACGTTGTAAAACTTATCATTGTAAAAATGTTCAACATTGTAAAACTAATCATTGTAAAAATGTTTAATATTGTAAATCTTATCATTGTAAAAATGTTCAACATTGTAAAACTAATCATTGTAAAAATGTTTAATATTGTAAATCTTATCATTGTAAAAATGTTCAACATTGTAAAACGTATCATTGTAAAAATGTTCAACATTGTAAAACTTATCCTTGTAAAAATGACCAACACTGTAAATGTATCATTGTAAAAATGTTCAACATTGTAAAAAGTATCAGTGTAAAAATGTTCATCATTGTAAAAAGTATCAGTGTAAAAATGTTCAACATTGTAAAAAGTATCAGTGTAAAAATGTTCAACATTGTAAAAAGTATCATTATAAAAATGTTCAATGTTGTAATACTTATCATTGTAAAAATGTTCAACGTTGTAAAACTTATCCTTGTAAAAATGTTAAACATTGTAAAAAGTATGTGTAAAAATGTTCAACATTGTAAAACTTAAAACTGTAAAAATGTTTAACATTGTAAAAAGTATCTTTGTAAAAATGATCAACATTGTAAAAAGTATCATTGTAAAAATGATCACCATTGTAAAACTTATCATTGTAAAAATGATCAAAATTGTAAAACTTAATGTAAAAATGTTCAACGTTGTAAAACTTATTGTAAAAATGTTCAACATTGTAAAACTTATCATTGTAAAAATGTTCAACGTTGCAAAAAGTATCAGTGCAAAAATGATCCACGTTGTAAAACTTATCATTGTAAAAATGTTCAACATTGTAAAACTAATCATTGTAAAAATGTTTAACATTGTAAAACTTATCATTGTAAAAATGTTCAACATTGTAAAATGTATCATTGTAAAAATGTTCAACATTGTAAAAAATATCTTTGTAAAAATGATCAACATGGTAAAACTTATCCTTGCAAAAATGACCAACCCTGTAAATGTATCATTGCAAATGTTCAACATTGTAAAAAATATCATTGTAAAAATGTTCAACATTGTAAAAAGTATCATTATAAAAATGTTCAACGTTGTAAAACTTATCATTGTAAAAATGATCAACATTGTAAAACGTATCATTGTAAAAATGTTCAACATTGTAAAACTTATCACTGTAAAAATGTTCAACATTGTAAAAAGTATCAGTGCAAAAATATTCAACATTGTAAAAAATATCATTGTAAAAATGTTCAACATTGTAAAAAGTATTATTGTAAAAATTTTCTACATTGTAAAACTTACCATTGTAAAAATGTTCAACATTGTAAAAAGTATTATTGTAAAAATGTTCAACATTGTAAAAAGTATCAGTGTAAAAATGTTCAACATTGTAAAAAGTATCATTGTAAAAATGTTCAACATTGTAAAAAATATCATTGTAAAAATGTTCAACATTGTAAAACTTATCATTGTAAAAATGTTCAACATTGTAAAAGTTACTGTAAAAATGTTCAACATTGTAAAACTTATTGTAAAAATGTTCAACATTGTAAAACTTATCATTGTAAAAATGGTTAACATGGGGAGGTTGAGGGGTGGAGGAGGGGAGATTGAGGGGGTGTGAGGGGAGGTTGAGGGGTGGAGGAGGGGAGTTTGAGGGGTGGAGGAGGGGAGGATGAGGGGTGCGAGGGGAGGTTGAGGTGAGGAGGGGAGGTTGAGGTGTGGAGGAGGGGTGGTTGAGGGGGTGTGAGGGGAGGTTGAGGGGTGGAGAAGGGGAGGTTGAGGGGGTGCGAGGGGAGGTTGAGAGGTGGAGGAGGGGAGGTTGGGGGTGGAGGAGGGGAGGTTGAGGGGCAAGGGGAGGTTGAGGGGTGGAGGAGGGGAGGTTGAGGGGTGGAGGAGGGGAGGTTGGGGGTGGAGGAGGGGAGGTTGAGGGGCGAGGGGAGGTTGAGGGTTGGAGGAGGGGAGGTTGAGGGGTGGAGGAGAGGAGGTTGGGGCGTGGAGGAGTGGAGGTTAAGGGGTGGAGGAGGGGAGGTTGAGGGGTTGCGAGGGGAGGTTGGGGGGTGGAGGAGGGGAGTTTGAGGGGTGAGGGGAGGTTGAGGGGTGGAGGAGGGGAGGTTGAGGGGGTGCGAGGGGAGGTTGTGGGGTGGAGGAGGGGAGGTTGAGGGGTGGAGGAGGGGAGGTTGAGGGGGTGCGAGGGGAGGTTGAGGGGTGGAGGAGGGGAGGTTAAGGGGTGGAGGAGGGGAGTTTGAGGGAGTGCGAGGGGAGGTTGAGGGGTGGAGGAGGGGAGGTTGAGGGGTGAGAGGGGAGGTTGAGGGGTGGAGGAGGGGAGGTTGAGGGGTGGAGGAGGGGAGGTTGAGGGGGTGCGAGGGGAGGTTGAGTGGTGGAGGAGGGGAGGTTGAGGGGTGGAGGCGGGGAGGTTGAGGGGGTGCGAGGGGAGGTTGATTGGTGGAGGAGGGGAGGTTGGGGTGTGTAGGAGGGGAGGTTGAGGGGCGAGGGGAGGTTGAGGGGTGGAGGAGAAGTGGTTGAGGGATGGAGGAGGGGAGGTTGAGGGTCGAGGGGAGGTTGAGGGGTGGAGGAGGGGAGGTTGATGGGTGGAGGAGGGGAGGTTGGGGGGTGGAGGAGGGGAGGTTAAGGGGTGGAGGAGGGGAGGTTGAGGGGGTGCGAGGGGAGGTTGGGGGTGGATGAGGGGAGGTTGAGGGGTGAGGGGAGGTTGAGGGGTGGAGGAGGGGAGGTTGCGGGTGCGAGGGGAGGTTGAGGGGTGGAGGAGGGGAGGTTGAGGGGTGGAGGAGGGGAGTTTGAGGGGGTGCGAGGGGAGGTTGAGGGTTGGAGGAGCGGAGGTTAAGGGGTGGTGGAGGGGAGGTTGAGGGGGTGCGAGGGGAGGTTGAGGGGTGGAGGAGGGGAGGTTCAGGGGTGGAGGAGGGGAGGTTGAGGGGGTGCGAGGGGAGGTTGAGGGGTGGAGGAGGGGAGGTTCAGGGGTGGAGGAGGGGAGGTTGAGGGGGTGCGAGGGGAGGTTGAGGAGTGGAGGAGGGGAGGTTCAGGGGTGGAGGAGGGGAGGTTGAGGGGGTGCGAGGGGAGGTTGAGGTGAGGAGGGGAGGTTGAGGGGTGGAGGAGGGGAGGTTGAGGTGGTGCGAGGGGAGGTTGAGGGGTGGAGGAGGGGAGGTTGGGGGGTGGAGGAGGGGAGGTTAAGGGGTGGAGGAGGGGAGGTTGGTGGGTGCGAGGGGAGGTTGGGGGGGTGGAGGAGGGGAGGTTGAGGGGTGAGGGGAGGTTGGGGGTGGAGGAGGGGAGGTTGAGGGGCGAGGGGAGGTTGAGGGTTGGAGGAGGGGAGGTTGAGGGGTGGAGGAGGGGAGGTTGGGGGGTGGAGGAGGGGAGGTTGAGGGGCGAGGGGAGGTTGAGGGGTGGAGGAGGGGAGGTTGAAGTGTGGAGGAGGGGAGGTTGAAGGGTGGAGGAGGGGAGGTTGGGGGGTGGAGGAGGGGAGGTTAAGGGGTGGAGGAGGGGAGGTTGAGGGGGTGCGAGGGGAGGTTGGGGGGTGGAGGAGGGGAGTTTGAGGGGTGAGGGGAGGTTGAGGGGTGGAGGAGGGGAGGTTGAGGGGGTGCGAGGGGAGGTTGTGGGGTGGAGGAGGGGAGGTTGAGGGGTGGAGGAGGGGAGGTTGAGGGGGTGCGAGGGGATGTTGAGGGGTGGAGGAGGGGAGGTTAAGGGGTGGAGGAGGGGAGGTTGAGGGGGTGTGAGGGGAGGTTGAGGGATGGAGGGGAGGTTGAGGGGCGAGGGGAGGTTGAGGGGTGTAGGAGGGGAGGTTGAGGGGTGGAGGAGGGGAGGTTGGGGGGTGGAGGAGGGGAGGTTGAGGGGGTGCGAGGGGAGGTTGGGGGTTGGAGGAGGGGAGGTTGAGGGGTGAGGGGAGGTTGAGGGGTGGAGGAGGGGAGGTTGAGGGGTGGAGGAGGGGAGGTTGAGGGGTGGTGGAGGGGAGGTTGAGTGGGTGCGAGGGGAGGTTGAGGGGTGGAGGAGGGGAGTTTGAGGGGTGGAGGAGGGGAGGTTGAGGTGGTGCGAGGGGAGGTTGAGGTGTGGAGGAGGGGAGGTTGAGGGGTGGAGGAGGGGAGGTTGAGGGGGTGTGAGGGGAGGTTGAGGGGTGGAGGAGGGGAGTTTGAGGGGTGGAGCAGGGGAGGTTGAGGGGTTGCGAGGGGAGGTTGTGGTGAGGAGGGGAGGTTGAGGGGTGGAGGAGGGGTGGTTGAGGGGGTGTGAGCGGAGGTTGAGGGGTGGAGGAGGGGAGGTTGAGGGGGTGTGAGGGGAGGTTGAGAGGTGGAGGAGGGGAGGTTGGGGGTGGAGGAGGGGAGGTTGAGGGGTGGAGTAGGGGAGGTTGGGGGTGGAGGAGGGGAGGTTGAGGGGCGAGGGGAGGTTGAGGGTTGGAGGAGCGGAGGTTGAGGGGTGGAGGAGAGGAGGTTGGGGCGTGGAGGAGGGGAGGTTAAGGGGTGGAGGAGGGGAGGTTGAGGGGGTGCGAGGGGAGGTTGGGGGGTGGAGGAGGGGAGTTTGAGGGGTGAGGGGATGTTGAGGGGTGGAGGAGGGGAGGTTGAGGGGGTGCGAGGTGATGTTGTGGGGTGGAGGAGGGGAGGTTGAGGGGTGGAGGAGGGGAGGTTGAGGGGGTGCGAGGGGAGGTTGAGGGGTGGAGGAGGGGAGGTTAAGGGGTGGAGGAGGGGAGGTTGAGGGGGTGCGAGGGGAGGTTGAGGGGTGGAGGAGGGGAGGTTGAGGGGGTGAGAGGGGAGGTTGACGGGTGGAGGAGGGGAGGTTGAGGGGTGGAGGGGGGAGTTTGAGGGGGTGCGAGGGGAGGTTGAGTGTTGGAGGAGGGGAGAATGAGGGGTGGAGGAGGGGAGGTTGAGGGGGTGCGAGGGGAGGTTGAGGCTTGGAGGAGGGGAGGTTGGGGTGCGGAGGAGGGGAGGTTGAGGGGCGAGGGGAGGTTGAGGGGTGGAGGAGGGGTGGTTGAGGGATGGAGGAGGGGAGGTTGAGGGGCGAGGGGAGGTTGAGGGGTGGAGGAGGGGAGGTTGACGGGTGGAGGAGGGGAGGTTAAGGAGTGGAGGAGGGGAGGTTGAGGGGGTGCGAGGGGAGGTTGGGGGGTGGATGAGGGGAGGTTGAGGGGTGAGGGGAGATTGAGGGGTGGAGGAGGGGAGGTTGAGGGTGCGAGGGGAGGTTGAGGGGTGGAGGAGGGGAGGTTGAGGGGTGGAGGAGGGGAGTTTGAGGGGGTGCGAGGGGAGGTTGAGGGGTGGAGGAGGGGAGGTTAAAGGGTGGAGGAGGGTTGGTTGGGGGGTGGTGGAGGGGAGGTTGAGGGGCGAGGGGAGGTTGAGGGGTGGAGGAGGGGAGTTTGAGGGATGGAGGAGGGGAGGTTGAGGGGCGAGGGGAGGTTGAGGGTGTTTGAGGGGAGGTTGAGGGGTGGAGGATGGGAGGTTGGGGGGTGGAGGAGGGGAGGTTCAGGGGCGAGGAGAGGTTGAGGGGTGGAGGAGGGGAGGTTGAGGGGGTGCGAGGGGAGGTTGAGGGGTGGAGGAGGGGAGGTTGAGGGGTGGAGGAGGGGAGGTTGAGGGATGGAGGAGGGGATGTTGAGGGGCGAGGGGAGGTTGGGGGGTGAGGAGGGGAGGTTGAGGTGTGGAGGAGGGGAGGTTTGGGGGTGAAGGAGGGGAGGTTAAGGGGTGGAGGAGGGGAGGTTGAGGGGGTGCGAGGGGAGGTTGGGGGGTGGAGGAGGGGAGGTTGAGGGGTGAGGGGAGGTTGAGGGGTGGAGGATGGGAGGTTGAGGGGGTGCGAGGGGAGGTTGAGCGGTGGAGGATGGGAGGTTGAGCGGTGGAGGAGGGGAGGTTGAGGGGGTGCAAGGGGAGGTTGAGGGGTGGAGGAGGGGAGGTTGGGGTGTGGAGGAGGGGAGGTTGAGGGGCGAGGGGAGGATGAGGGGTGGAGGAGGGGTGGTTGAGGGATGGAGGAGGGGAGGTTGAGGGGCGAGGGGAGGTTGAGGGGTGGAGGAGGGGAGGTTGACGGGTGGAGGAGGGGAGGTTAAGGGGTGGAGGAGGGGAGGTTGAGGGGGTGCGAGGGGAGGTTGGGGGGTGGATGAGGGGAGGTTGAGGGGTGAGGGGAGGTTGAGGGGTGGAGGAGGGGATGTTGAGGGGGTGCGAGGGGAGGTTGGGGGGTGGATGAGGGGAGGTTGAGGGGGTGCGAAGGGAGGTTGAGGGGTGGAGGAGGGGAGGTTGAGGGGTGGAGGAGGGGAGGTTGAGGGGGTGCGAGGGGAGGTTGAGGGGTGGAGGAGGGGAGGTTGAGGGGTGGAGGAGGGGAGGTTGAGGGGGTGCGAGGGGAGGTTGAGGGGTGGAGGAGGGGAGGTTGAGGGGTGGAGGAGGGGAGGTTGAGGGGGTGCGAGGGGAGTTTGAGGGGTGGAGGAGGGGAGGTTGGGGGGGCGAGGAGGGGAGGTTGAGGGGCGAGGGGAGGTTGAGGGGTGGAGGAGGGGAGGTTGAGGGATGGAGGAGGGGAGGTTGAGGGGCGAGGGGAGGTTGAGGGGTGGAGGAGGGGAGGTTGAGGGGTGGAGGAGGGGAGGTTGGGGGGTGGAGGAGGGGAGGTTATTTGGTGGAGGAGGGGAGGTTCAGGGGCGAGGAGAGGTTGAGGGGTGGAGGAGGGGAGGTTGAGGGGGTGCGAGGGGAGGTTGAGGGGTGGAGGAGGGGAGGTTGAGGGGTGGAGGAGGGGAGGTTGAGGGATGGAGGAGGGGATGTTGAGGGGCGAGGGGAGGTTGGGGGGTGGAGGAGGGGAGGTTGAGGTGTGGAGGAGGGGAGGTTGGGGGGTGAAGGAGGGGAGGTTAAGAGGTGGAGGAGGGGAGGTTGAGGGGGTGCGAGGGGAGGTTGGGGGGTGGAGGAGGGGAGGTTGAGGGGTGAGGGGAGGTTGAGGGGTGGAGGATGGGAGGTTGAGGGGGTGTGAGGGGAGGTTGAGCAGTGGAGGATGGGAGGTTGAGCGGTGGAGGAGGGGAGGTTGAGGGTGTGCAAGGGGAGGTTGAGGGGTGGAGGAGGGGAGGTTAAGGGGTGGAGGAGGGGAGGTTGAGGGGGTGCGAGGGGAGGTTGAGGTGTGGAGGAGGGGAGGTTGAGGGGTGGTGGGGGGGAGGTTGAGGGGGTGCGAGGGGAGGTTGAGGTGAGGAGGGGAGGTTGAGGGGTGGAGGAGGGGAGGTTGAGGGGGTGCGAGGGGAGTTTGAGGGGTGGAGGAGGGGAGGTTGAGGGGTGCGAGGAGGGTGAGGGGAGGTTGAGGGGTGGAGGAGGGGAGGTTGAGTGGGTGCGAGGGGAGGTTGAGGGGGGTGAGGGGAGGTTGATGGGGGTGAGGGGAGTTTGAGGGGTGGAGGAGGGGAGGTTGAGGGGTGTGAGGAGGGTGAGGGGAGGTTGAGGGGTGGAGGAGGGGAGGTTGAGGGGGCGAGGGGGGCGAGGGGAGGTTGAGGGGGGTGAGGGGAGGTTGAGGGGTGGAGGAGGGGAGGTTGAGGGGTGGAGGAGGGGAGGTTGAGGGGTGGAGGAGGGGAGGTTGAGGGGTGGAGGAGGGGAGGTTCAGGGGGTGCGAGGGGAGGTTGAGGGGGTGAGGGGGTGAGGGGAGGTTGAGGGGGGTGAAGGGAGGTTGAGGGGTGGAGGTGGTGAGGTTGGGGGGGTGGAGGAGGGGAGGTTGAGGGGCGAGGGGAGGTTGAGGGGTGGAGGAGGGGAGGTTGAGGGGTGGAGGAGGGGAGGTTGGGGGGTGGAGGAGGGGAGGTTGAGGGGTGAGGGGAGGTTGAGGGGTGGAGGAGGGGAGGTTGAGGGGGTGTGAGGGGAGGTTGAGGGGTGGAGGAGGGGAGGTTGAGGGGTGGAGGAGGGGAGGTTGAGGGGGTGCGAGGGGAGGTTGAGGGGTGGAGGAGGGCAGGTTAAGGGGTGGAGGGGAGGTTGAGGGGGTGCGAGGGGAGGTTGAGGGGTGGAGGAAGGGAGGTTGGGGTGTGGAGGAGGGGAGGTTGAGGGGCGAGGGGAGGATGAGGGGTGGAGGAGGGGAGGTTGAGGGGTGGAGGAGGGGAGGTTGAGGGGGTGCAATGGGAGGTTGAGGTGAGGAGGGGAGGTTGAGGGGTGGAGGAGGGGAGGTTGAGGGGGTGCGAAGGGAGGTTGAGGGGTGGAGGAGGGGAGGTTGAGGGGTGGAGGAGGGGAGGTTGAGGGGGTGCGAGGGGAGGTTGAGGGGTGGAGGAGGGGAGGTTGAGGGGTGGAGGAGGGGAGGTTGAGGGGGTGCGAGGGGAGGTTGAGGGGTGGAGGTGGGGAGGTTGGGGGGGCGAGGAGGGGAGGTTGAGGGGCGAGGTGAGGTTGAGGGGTGGAGGAGGGGAGGTTGAGGGATGGAGGAGGGGAGGTTGAGGGGCGAGGGGAGGTTGAGGGGTGGAGGAGGGGAGGTTGAGGGGTGGAGGAGGGGAGGTTGGGGGGTGGAGGAGGGGAGGTTAAGGGGTGGAGGAGGGGAGGTTGAGGGCGTGCGAGGGGAGTTTGGGGGGTGGAGGAGGGGAGGTTGAGGGGTGAGGGGAGGTTGAGGGGTGGAGGAGGGGAGGTTGAGGGGGTGCGAGGGGAGGTTGAGGGGTGGAGGAGGGGATGTTGAGGGGTGGAGGAGGGGAGGTTGAGGGGTGGAGGAGGGGAGGTTGAGGGGGTGCGAGGGGAGGTTGAGGGGTGGAGGAGGGCAGGTTAAGGGGTGGAGGAGGGGAGGTTGATTGGGTGCGAGGGGAGGTTGAGGTGTGGAGGAGGGGAGGTTGAGGGGTGGAGGAGGGGAGGTTGAGGGGGTGCGAGGGGAGGTTGAGGGGTGGAGGAGGGGAGTATGAGGGGTGGAGGAGGGGAGGTTGAGGGTGTGCGAGTGGAGGTTGAGGTGAGGAGGGGAGGTTGAGGGGTGGAGGAGGGGAGGTTGAGGGGGTGTGAGGGGAGGTTGAGGGGTGGAGGAGGGGAGGTTGAGGGGGTGCGAGGGGAGGTTGAGGGGTGGAGGAGGGGAGGTTGGGGGTGGAGGAGGGGAGGTTGAGCGGCGAGGGGAGGTTGAGGGTTGGAGGAGGGGAGGTTGAGGGGTGGAGGAGGGGAGGTTGGGGGGTGGAGGAGGGGAGGTTGAGGGGCGAGGGGACGTTGAGGGGTGGAGGAGGGGAGGTTGAAGGGTGGAGGAGGGGAGGTTGGGGGGTGGAGGAGGTGAGGTTAAGGTGTGGAGGAGGGGAGGTTGAGGGGGTGCGAGGGGAGGTTGAGGGGTGAGGGGAGGTTGAGGGGTGGAGGAGGGGAGGTTGAGGGGGTGCGAGGGGAGGTTGTGGGGTGGAGGAGGGGAGGATGAGGGGTGGAGGAGGGGAGGTTGGGGGGTGGAGGAGGGGAGGTTGAGGGGGTGCGAGGGGAGGTTGGGGGGTGGAGGAGGGGAGGTTGAGGGGTGAGGGGAGGTTGAGGGGTGGAGGAGGGGAGGTTGAGGGGGTGCGAGGGGAGGTTGAGGGGTGGAGGAGGGGATGTTGAGGGGTCGGGGAGGGGAGATTGAGGGTGTGCGAGGGGAGGTTGAGGGGTGGAGGAGGGGAGGTTGAGGGGTGGAGGAGGGGAGGTTGAGGTGGTGCGAGGGGAGGTTGAGGTGTGGAGGAGGGGAGGTTGAGGGGTGGAGGAGGGGAGATTGAGGGGGTGTGAGGGGAGGTTGAGGGGTGGAGGAGGGGAGTTTGAGGGGTGGAGGAGGGGAGGATGAGGGGTGCGAGGGGAGGTTGAGGTGAGGAGGGGAGGTTGAGGTGTGGAGGAGGGGTGGTTGAGGGGGTGTGAGGGGAGGTTGAGGGGTGGAGAAGGGGAGGTTGAGGGGTTGCGAGGGGAGGTTGAGAGGTGGAGGAGGGGAGGTTGGGGGTGGAGGAGGGGAGGTTGAGGGGCAAGGGGAGGTTGAGGGGTGGAGGAGCGGAGGTTGAGGGGTGGAGGAGGGGAGGTTGGGGGTGGAGGAGGGGAGGTTGAGGGGCGAGGGGAGGTTGAGGGTTGGAGGAGGGGAGGTTGAGGGGTGGAGGAGAGGAGGTTGGGGCGTGGAGGAGTGGAGGTTAAGGGGTGGAGGAGGGGAGGTTGAGGGGTTGCGAGGGGAGGTTGGGGGGTGGAGGAGGGGAGTTTGAGGGGTGAGGGGAGGTTGAGGGGTGGAGGAGGGGAGGTTGAGGGGGTGCGAGGGGAGGTTGTGGGGTGGAGGAGGGGAGGTTGAGGGGTGGAGGAGGGGAGGTTGAGGGGGTGCGAGGGGAGGTTGAGGGGTGGAGGAGGGGAGGTTAAGGGGTGGAGGAGGGGAGTTTGAGGGAGTGCGAGGGGAGGTTGAGGGGTGGAGGAGGGGAGGTTGAGGGGTGAGAGGGGAGGTTGAGGGGTGGAGGAGGGGAGGTTGAGGGGTGGAGGAGGGGAGGTTGAGGGGGTGCGAGGGGAGGTTGAGTGGTGGAGGAGGGGAGGTTGAGGGGTGGAGGCGGGGAGGTTGAGGGGGTGCGAGGGGAGGTTGATTGGTGGAGGAGGGGAGGTTGGGGTGTGTAGGAGGGGAGGTTGAGGGGCGAGGGGAGGTTGAGGGGTGGAGGAGAAGTGGTTGAGGGATGGAGGAGGGGAGGTTGAGGGTCGAGGGGAGGTTGAGGGGTGGAGGAGGGGAGGTTGATGGGTGGAGGAGGGGAGGTTGGGGGGTGGAGGAGGGGAGGTTAAGGGGTGGAGGAGGGGAGGTTGAGGGGGTGCGAGGGGAGGTTGGGGGTGGATGAGGGGAGGTTGAGGGGTGAGGGGAGGTTGAGGGGTGGAGGAGGGGAGGTTGCGGGTGCGAGGGGAGGTTGAGGGGTGGAGGAGGGGAGGTTGAGGGGTGGAGGAGGGGAGTTTGAGGGGGTGCGAGGGGAGGTTGAGGGTTGGAGGAGCGGAGGTTAAGGGGTGGTGGAGGGGAGGTTGAGGGGGTGCGAGGGGAGGTTGAGGGGTGGAGGAGGGGAGGTTCAGGGGTGGAGGAGGGGAGGTTGAGGGGGTGCGAGGGGAGGTTGAGGGGTGGAGGAGGGGAGGTTCAGGGGTGGAGGAGGGGAGGTTGAGGGGGTGCGAGGGGAGGTTGAGGAGTGGAGGAGGGGAGGTTCAGGGGTGGAGGAGGGGAGGTTGAGGGGGTGCGAGGGGAGGTTGAGGTGAGGAGGGGAGGTTGAGGGGTGGAGGAGGGGAGGTTGAGGTGGTGCGAGGGGAGGTTGAGGGGTGGAGGAGGGGAGGTTGGGGGGTGGAGGAGGGGAGGTTAAGGGGTGGAGGAGGGGAGGTTGGTGGGTGCGAGGGGAGGTTGGGGGGTGGAGGAGGGGAGGTTGAGGGGTGAGGGGAGGTTGAGGGGTGGAGGAGGGGAGGTTGAGGGGGTGCGAGGGGAGGTTGAGGGGTGGAGGAGGGGAGGTTGAGGGGGTGAGAGGGGAGGTTGAGGGGTGGAGGAGGGGAGGTTGAGGGGTGGAGGAGGGAAGGTTGAGGGGGTGCGAGGGGAGGTTGAGTGGTGGAGGAGGGGAGGTTGAGGGGTGGAGGAGGGGAGGTTGAGGGGGTGTGAGGGGATGTTGATTGGTGGAGGAGGGGAGGTTGGGGTGTGGAGGAGGGGAGGTTGAGGGGCGAGGGGAGGTTGAGGGGTGGAGGAGGGGTGGTTGAGGGATGGAGGAGGGGAGGTTGAGGGGCGAGGGGAGGTTGAGGGGTGGAGGAGGGGAGGTTGATGGGTGGAGGAGGGGAGGTTGGGGGGTGGAGGAGGGGAGGTTAAGGGGTGGAGGAGGGGAGGTTGAGGGGGGTGCGAGGGGTGGTTGGGGGGTAGATGAGGGGAGGTTGAGGGGTGAGGGAAGGTTGAGGGGTGGAGGAGGGGAGGTTGAGGGTGCGAGGGTTGAGGGGTGGAGGAGGGGAGGTTGAGGGGTGGAGGAGGGGAGTTTGAGGGGGTGCGAGGGGAGGTTGAGGGTTGGAGGAGCGGAGGTTAAGGGGTGGTGGAGGGGAGGTTGAGGGGGTGTGAGGGGAGGTTGAGGAGTGGAGGAGGGGAGGTTGAGGGGGTGCGAGGGGAGGTTGAGGGGGTGCGAGGGGAGGTTGAGGGGTGGAGGAGGGGAGGTTGAGGGGTGGAGGAGGGGAGGTTGAGGGATGGAGGAGGGGAGGTTGAGGGGCGAGGGGAGGTTGGGGTGTGGAGGAGGGGAGGTTGAGGGGTGGAGGAGGGGAGGTTAAGGGGTGGAGGAGGGGAGGTTGAGGGGGTGCGAGGGGAGGTTGGGGGGGTGATGAGGGGAGGTTGAGGGGTGAGGGGAGGTTGAGGGATGGAGGAGGGGAGGTTGAGGGGGTGCGAGGGGAGGTTGAGCGGTGGAGGATGGGAGGTTGAGCGGTGGAGGAGGGAGGTTGAGGGGGTGCAAGGGGAGGTTGAGGGGGTGCAAGGGGAGGTTGAGGGGTGGAGGAGGGGAGGTTAAGGGGTGGAGGGGGGGAGGTTGAGGGGGTGCGAGGGGAGGTTGAGGTGTGGAGGAGGGGAGGTTGAGGGGTGGAGGAGGGGAGGTTGACGGGGTGCGAGGGGAGGTTGAGTGGTGGAGGAGGGAGGTTGATGGGTGGAGGGGGGGAGGTTGAGGGGGTGCGAGGGGAGGTTGAGGGGTGGAGGAGGGGAGGTTGAGGGGGTGCGAGGGGAGGTTGAGGGGTGGAGGAGGGGAGGTTGAGGGGGTGCGAGGGGAGGTTGAGGGGTGGTGGAGGGGAAGTTGAGGGGGTGCGAGGGGAGGTTGAGGGGTGGAGGAGGGGAGGTTAAGGGGTGGAGGAGGGGAGGTTGAGGGGGTGCGAGGGGAGGTTGAGGGGTGGAGGAGGGGAGGTTGAGGGGGTGAGAGGGGAGGTTGAGGGGTGGAGGAGGGGAGGTTGAGGGGTGGAGGAGGGGAGGTTGAGGGGGTGCGAGGGGAGGTTGAGTGGTGGAGGAGGGGGGGTTGAGGGGTGGAGGAGGGGAGGTTGAGGGGGTGCGAGGGGAGGTTGAGGGGGTGAGAGGGGAGGTTGAGGGGTGGAGGAGGGGAGGTTGAGGTGTGGAGGAGGGGAGGTTGAGGGGGTGCGAGGGGAGGTTGAGTGGTGGAGGAGGGGAGGTTGAGGGGTGGAGGAGGGGAGGTTGAGGGGGTGCGAGGGGAGGTTGAGGGGTGGAGGAGGGGAGTTTGGGGTGTGGATGAGGGGAGGTTGAGGGGCGAGGGGAGGTTGTGGGGTGGAGGAGGGGTGGTTGAGGGATGGAGGAGGGGAGGTTGAGGGGCGAGGGGAGGTTGAGGGGTGGAGGAGGGGAGGTTGACGGGTTGAGGAGGGGAGGTTGGGGGGTGGAGGAGGGGAGGTTAAGGGGTGGAGGAGGGGAGGTTGAGGGGGTGCGAGGGGAGTTTAGGGGGTGGATGAGGGGAGGTTGAGGGGTGAGGGGAGGTTGAGGGGTGGAGGAGGGGAGGTTGAGGGTGCGAGGGGAGGTTGAGGGGTGGAGGAGGTGAGGTTGAGGGGTGGAGGAGGGGAGTTTGAGGGGGTGCGAGGGGTTGTTGAGGGTTGGAGGAGCGGAGGTTAAGGGGTGGTGGAGGGGAGGTTGAGGGGGTGCGAGGGGAGGTTGAGGGGTGGAGGAGGGGAGGTTCAGGAGTGGAGGAGGGGAGGTTGAGGGGGTGCGAGGGGAGGTTGAGGGGTGGAGGAGGGGAGGTTCAGGGGTGGAGGAGGGGAGGTTGAGGGGGTGCGAGGAAAGGTTGAGGTGAGGAGGGGAGGTTGAGGGGTGGAGGAGGGGAGGTTGAGGGGGTGCGAGGGGAGGTTGAGGGATGGAGGAGGGGAGGTTGAGGGGGTGCGAGGGGAGGTTGAGGGGTGGAGGAGGGGAGGTTAAAGGGTGGAGGAGGGGAGGTTGGGGGGTGGAGGAGGGGAGGTTGAGGGGCGAGGGGAGGTTGAGGGGTGGAGGAGGGGAGTTTGATGGATGGAGGAGGGGAGGTTGAGGGGCGAGGGGAGGTTGTGGGGGTGTGAGGGGAGGTTGAGGGGTGGAGGAGGGGAGGTTGGGGGGTGGAGGAGGGGAGGTTGAGGGGCGAGGGGAGGTTGAGGGGTGGAGGAGGGGAGGTTGAGGGGGTGCGAGGGGAGGTTGAGGGGTGGAGGAGGGGAGGTTGAGGGATGGAGGAGGGGAGGTTGAGGGGCGAGGGGAGGTTGGGGGGTGGAGGAGGGGAGGTTGAGGGGTGGAGGAGGGGAGGTTGGGGGTGGAGGAGGGGAGGTTAAGGGGTGGAGGAGGGGAGGTTGAGGGGGTGCGAGGGGAGGTTGGGGGGTGGAGGAGGGGAGGTTGAGGGGTGAGGGGAGGTTGAGGGGTGGAGGAGGGGAGGTTGAGGGGGTGCGAGGGGAGGTTGAGCGGTGGAGGATGGGAGGTTGAGCGGTGGAGGAGGGGAGGTTGAGGGAGTGCAAGGGGAGGTTGGGGGGTGGAGGAGGGAGGTTAAGGGGTGGAGGAGGGGAGGTTGAGGGGGTGCGAGGGGAGGTTGAGGTGTGGAGGAGGGGAGGTTGAGGGGTGGAGGAGGGGAGGTTGAGGGGGTGCGAGGGGAGGTTGAGGGGTGGAGGAGGGGAGGTTGAGGGGGTGCGAGGGGAGGTTGAGGGGTGGAGGAGGGGAGTTTGAGGGGGTGCGAGGGGAGGTTGTCGGGTGGAGGAGGGGAGGTTGAGGGATGGAGGAGGGGAAGTTGAGGGGGTGCGAGGGGAGGTTGAGGGGTGGAGGAGGGGAGGTTAAGGGGTGGAGGAGGGGAGGTTGAGGGGGTGCGAGGGGAGGTTGAGGGGTGGAGGAGGGGAGGTTGAGGGGGTGAGAGGGGAGGTTGAGGGGTGGAGGAGGGGAGGTTGAGGGGTGGAGGAGGGGAGTTTGAGGGGGTGCGAGGGGAGGTTGAGTGGTGGAGGAGGGGAGGTTGAGGGGTGGAGGAGGGGAGATTGAGTGGGTGCGAGGGGAGTTTGAGTGGTGGAGGAGGGGTGGTTGGGGTGTGGAGGAGGGGAGGTTGAGGGGCGAGGGGAGGTTGAGGGGTGGAGGAGGGGTGGTTGAGGGATGGAGGAGGGGAGGTTGAGGGGTGGAGGAGGGGAGGTTGAGGGGCGAGGGGAGGTTGAGGGGTGGAGGAGGGGAGGTTGAGGGGGTGCGAGGGGAGGTTGAGGGGTGGAGGAGGGGAGGTTGAGGGATGGAGGAGGGGAGGTTGAGGGGCGAGGGGAGGTTGGGGGGTGGAGGAGGGGAGGTTGAGGGGTGGAGGAGGGGAGGTTGGGGGGTGGAGGAGGGGAGTTTAAGGGGTGGAGGAGGGGAGGTTGAGGGGGTGCGAGGGGAGGTTGGGGGGTGGAGGAGGGGAGGTTGAGGGGTGAGGGGAGGTTGAGGGGTGGAGGAGGGGAGGTTGAGGGGGTGCGAGGGGAGGTTGAGCGGTGGAGGATGGGAGGTTGAGCGGTGGAGGAGGGGAGGTTGAGTGAGTGCAAGGGGAGGTTGGGGGGTGGAGGAGGGGAGGTTAAGGGGTGGAGGAGGGGAGGTTGAGGGGGTGCGAGGGGAGGTTGAGGTGTGGAGGAGGGGAGGTTGAGGGGTGGAGGAGGGGAGGTTGAGGGGGTGCGAGGGGAGGTTGAGGGGTGGAGGAGGGGAGGTTGAGGGGGTGCGAGGGGAGGTTGAGGGGTGGAGGAGGGGAGTTTGAGGGGGTGCGAGGGGAGGTTGTCGGGTGGAGGAGGGGAGGTTGAGGGATGGAGGAGGGGAAGTTGAGGGGGTGCGAGGGGAGGTTGAGGGGTGGAGGAGGGGAGGTTAAGGGGTGGAGGAGGGGAGGTTGAGGGGGTGCGAGGGGAGGTTGAGGGGTGGAGGAGGGGAGGTTGAGGGGGTGAGAGGGGAGGTTGAGGGGTGGAGGAGGGGAGGTGGAGGGGTGGAGGAGGGGAGTTTGAGGGGGTGCGAGGGGAGGTTGAGTGGTGGAGGAGGGGAGGTTGAGGGGTGGAGGAGGGGAGATTGAGTGGGTGCGAGGGGAGTTTGAGTGGTGGAGGAGGGGAGGTTGGGGTGTGGAGGAGGGGAGGTTGAGGGGCGAGGGGAGGTTGAGGGGTGGAGGAGGGGTGGTTGAGGGATGGAGGAGGGGAGGTTGAGTGGCGAGGGGAGGTTGAGGGGTGGAGGAGGGGAGGTTGACGGGTGGAGGAGGGGATGTTGGGGGGTGGAGGAGGGGAGGTTAAGGGGTGGAGGAGGGGAGGTTGAGGGGGTGCGAGGGGAGGTTGGGGGTGGATGAGGGGAGGTTGAGGGGTGAGGGGAAGTTGAGGGGTGGAGGAGGGGAGGTTGAGGGTGCGAGGGGAGGTTGAGGGGTGGAGGAGGGGAGGTTGAGGGGGTGCGAGGGGAGTTTGAGGGGTGGAGGAGCGGAGGTTAAGGGGTGGTGGAGGGGAGGTTGAGGGGGTGCGAGGGGAGGTTGAGGTGTGGAGGAGGGGAAGTTGTGGGGTGGAGGAGGGGAGGTTGAGGGGGTGCGAGGGGAGGTTGAGGGGTGGAGGAGGGGAGGTTCAGGGGTGGAGGAGGGGAGGTTGAGGGGGTGCGAGGGGAGGTTGAGGTGAGGAGGGGAGGTTGAGGGGTGGGGGAGGGGAGGTTGAGGGGGTGCGAGGGGAGGTTGAGGGGTGGAGGAGGGGAGGTTGAGGGGGTGCGAGGGGAGGTTGAGGGGTGGAGGAGGGGAGGTTAAAGGGTGGAGGAGGGGAGGTTGGGGGGTGGAGGAGGGGAGGTTGAGGGGCGAGGGGAGGTTGAGGGGTGGAGGAGGGGAGGTTGAGGGATGGAGGAGGGGAGGTTGAGGGGCGAGGGAGGTTGAGGGGGTGTGAGGGGAGGTTGAGGGGTGGAGGAGGTGAGGTTGGGGAGTGGAGGAGGGGAGGTTGAGGGGCGAGGGGAGGTTGAGGGGTGGAGGAGGTGAGGTTGAGGGGGTGTGAGGCGAGGTTGAGGGGTGGAGGAGGGGAGGTTGAGGGGTGGAGGAGGGGAGGTTGAGGGATGGAGGAGGGGAGGTTGAGGGGCGAGGGGAGGTTGAGGGGTGGAGGAGGGGAGGTTGAGGGGTGGAGGAGGGGAGGTTGGGGGGTGGAGGAGGGGAGGTTAAGGGGTGGAGGAGGGGTTGAGGGGGTGCGAGGGGAGGTTGGGGGGTGGAGGAGGGGAGGTTGAGGGGTGAGGGGAGGTTGAGGGGTGGAGGAGGGGAGGTTGAGGGGGTGCGAGGGGAGGTTGAGCGGTGGAGGATGGGAGGTTGAGCGGTGGAGGAGGGGAGGTTGAGGGAGTGCAAGGGGAGGTTGGGGGGTGGAGGAGGGGAGGTTAAGGGGTGGAGGAGGGGAGGTTGAGGGGGTGCGAGGGCAGGTTGAGGTGTGGAGGAGGGGAGGTTGAGGGGTGGAGGAGGGGAGGTTGAGGGGGTGCGAGGGGAGGTTGAGGGGTGGAGGAGGGGAGGTTGAGGGGGTGCGAGGGGAGGTTGAGGGGTGGAGGAGGGGAGTTTGAGGGGGTGCGAGGGGAGGTTGTCGGGTGGAGGAGGGGAGGTTGAGGGATGGAGGAGGGGAAGTTGAGGGGGTGCGAGGGGAGGTTGAGGGGTGGAGGAGGGGAGGTTAAGGGGTGGAGGAGGGGAGGTTGAGGGGGTGCGAGGGGAGGTTGAGGGGTGGAGGAGGGGAGGTTGAGGGGGTGAGAGGGGAGGTTGAGGGGTGGAGGAGGGGAGGTTGAGGGGTGGAGGAGGGGAGTTTGAGGGGGTGCGAGGGGAGGTTGAGTGGTGGAGGAGGGGAGGTTGAGGGGTGGAGGAGGGGAGATTGAGTGGGTGTGAGGGGAGTTTGAGTGGTGGAGGAGGGGAGGTTGGGGTGTGGAGGAGGGGAGGTTGAGGGGCGAGGGGAGGTTGAGGGGTGGAGGAGGGGTGGTTGAGGGATGGAGGAGGGGAGGTTGAGTGGCGAGGGGAGGTTGAGGGGTGGAGGAGGGGAGGTTGACGGGTGGAGGAGGGGATGTTGGGGGGTGGAGGAGGGGAGGTTAAGGGGTGGAGGAGGGGAGGTTGAGGGGGTGCGAGGGGAGGTTGGGGGTGGATGAGGGGAGGTTGAGGGGTGAGGGGAGGTTGAGGGGTGGAGGAGGGGAGGTTGAGGGTGCGAGGGGAGGTTGAGGGGTGGAGGAGGGGAGGTTGAGGGGGTGCGAGGGGAGTTTGAGGGGTGGAGGAGCGGAGGTTAAGGGGTGGTGGAGGGGAGGTTGAGGGGGTGCGAGGGGAGGTTGAGGTGTGGAGGAGGGGAAGTTGTGGGGTGGAGGAGGGGAGGTTGAGGGGGTGCGAGGGGAGGTTGAGGGGTGGAGGAGGGGAGGTTCAGGGGTGGAGGAGGGGAGGTTGAGGGGGTGCGAGGGGAGGTTGAGGTGAGGAGGGGAGGTTGAGGGGTGGGGGAGGGGAGGTTGAGGGGGTGCGAGGGGAGGTTGAGGGGTGGAGGAGGGGAGGTTGAGGGGGTGCGAGGGGAGGTTGAGGGGTGGAGGAGGGGAGGTTAAAGGGTGGAGGAGGGGAGGTTGGGGGGTGGAGGAGGGGAGGTTGAGGGGCGAGGGGAGGTTGAGGGGTGGAGGAGGGGAGGTTGAGGGATGGAGGAGGGGAGGTTGAGGGGCGAGGGGAGGTTGAGGGGGTGTGAGGGGAGGTTGAGGGGTGGAGGAGGTGAGGTTGGGGAGTGGAGGAGGGGAGGTTGAGGGGCGAGGGGAGGTTGAGGGGTGGAGGAGGTGAGGTTGAGGGGGTGTGAGGCGAGGTTGAGGGGTGGAGGAGGGGAGGTTGAGGGGTGGAGGAGGGGAGGTTGAGGGATGGAGGAGGGGAGGTTGAGGGGCGAGGGGAGGTTGAGGGGTGGAGGAGGGGAGGTTGAGGGGTGGAGGAGGGGAGGTTGGGGGTGGAGGAGGGGAGGTTAAGGGGTGGAGGAGGGGAGGTTGAGGGGGTGCGAGGGGAGGTTGGGGGGTGGAGGAGGGGAGGTTGAGGGGTGAGAGGAGGTTGAGGGGTGGAGGAGGCGAGGTTGAGGGGGTGCGAGGGGAGGTTGAGTGGTGGAGGATGGGAGGTTGAGCGGTGGAGGAGGGGAGGTTGAGGGGGTGCAAGGGGAGGTTGAGGGGTGGAGGAGGGGACGTTAAGGGGTGGAGGAGGGGAGGTTGAGGGGTGGAGGAGGGGAGGTTGAAGGATGGAGGAGGGGAGGTTAAGGGGTGGAGGACGGGAGGTTGAGTGGGTGCGAGGAGAGGTTGAGGGGTGCGAGGGGAGGTTGAGGGGTGGAGGAGGGGAGGTTGAAGGGTGGAGGAGGGGAGGTTAAGGGGTGGAGGAGGGGAGGTTGAGGGGGTGCGAGGGGAGGTTGAGGGGTGAAGGAGGGGAGGTTAAGGGGTGGAGGAGGGGAGGTTGAGGGGGTGTGAGGGGAGGTTGAGGGGGTGCGAGGGGAGGTTGAGGGGTGGAGGAGGGGAGGTTGAGGGGGTGCGAGGGGAGGTTGGGGGGTGGAGGAGGGGAGGTTGAGGGGTGGAGGAGGGGAGGTTGAAGGGTGGAGGAGGGGAGGTTGAGGGGGTGCGAGGGGAGGTTGAGGGGTGAAGGAGGGGAGGTTAAGGGGTGGAGGAGGGGAGGTTGAGGGGTGGAGGAGGGGAGGTTGGGGGTGGAGGAGGGGAGGTTAAGGGGTGGAGGAGGGGAGGTTGAGGGGGTGCGAGGGGAGGTTGGGGGGTGGAGGAGGGGAGGTTGAGGGGTGAGGGGAGGTTGAGGGGTGGAGGAGGCGAGGTTGAGGGGGTGCGAGGGGAGGTTGAGCGGTGGAGGATGGGAGGTTGAGCGGTGGAGGAGGGGAGGTTGAGGGGGTGCAAGGGGAAGTTGAGGGGTGGAGGAGGGGACGTTAAGGGGTGGAGGAGGGGAGGTTGAGGGGTTGCGAGGGGAGATTGAGGGGTGGAGGAGGGGAGGTTAAGGGGTGGAGGAGGGGAGGTTGAGGGGTGGAGGAGGGGAGGTTGAAGGGTGGAGGAGGGGAGGTTAAGGGGTGGAGGAGGGGAGGTTGAGGGGTGGAGGAGGGGAGGTTGAAGGGTGGAGGAGGGGAGGTTGAGGGGGTGCGAGGGGAGGTTAAGGGGTGGAGGAGGGGAGGTTGAGGGGGTGCGAGGGGAGGTTGAGGGGTGGAGGAGGGGAGGTTGAGGGGGTGCGAGGGGAGGTTGAGGGGTGGAGGAGGGGAGGTTGAGGGGTGAAGGAGGGGAGGTTGAGGGGTGGAGGAGGGGAGGTTGAGGGGGTGCGAGGGGAGGTTGAGGTGAGGAGGGGAGGTTGAGGGGTGGAGGAGGGGAGGTTGAGGGGGTGCGAGGGGAGGTTGAGGGATGGAGGAGGGGAGGTTGAGGGGGTGCGAGGGGAGGTTGAGGGGTGGAGGAGGGGAGGTTAAAGGGTGGAGGAGGGGAGGTTGGGGGGTGGAGGAGGGGAGGTTGAGGGGCGAGGGGAGGTTGTGGGGGTGTGAGGGGAGGTTGAGGGGTGGAGGAGGGGAGGTTGGGGGGTGGAGGAGGGGAGGTTGAGGGGCGAGGGGAGGTTGAGGGGTGGAGGAGGGGAGGTTGAGGGGGTGCGAGGGGAGGTTGAGGGGTGGAGGAGGGGAGGTTGAGGGATGGAGGAGGGGAGGTTGAGGGGCGAGGGGAGGTTGGGGGGTGGAGGAGGGGAGGTTGAGGGGTGGAGGAGGGGAGGTTGGGGGGTGGAGGAGGGGAGGTTAAGGGGTGGAGGAGGGGAGGTTGAGGGGGTGCGAGGGGAGGTTGGGGGGTGGAGGAGGGGAGGTTGAGGGGTGAGGGGAGGTTGAGGGGTGGAGGAGGGGAGGTTGAGGGGGTGCGAGGGGAGGTTGAGTGGTGGAGGATGGGAGGTTGAGCGGTGGAGGAGGGGAGGTTGAGGGAGTGCAAGGGGAGGTTGGGGGGTGGAGGAGGGGAGGTTAAGGGGTGGAGGAGGGGAGGTTGAGGGGGTGCGAGGGGAGGTTGAGGTGTGGAGGAGGGGAGGTTGAGGGGTGGAGGAGGGGAGGTTGAGGGGGTGCGAGGGGAGGTTGAGGGGTGGAGGAGGGGAGGTTGAGGGGGTGCGAGGGGAGGTTGAGGGGTGGAGGAGGGGAGTTTGAGGGGGTGCGAGGGGAGGTTGTCGGGTGGAGGAGGGGAGGTTGAGGGATGGAGGAGGGGAAGTTGAGGGGGTGCGAGGGGAGGTTGAGGGGTGGAGGAGGGGAGGTTAAGGGGTGGAGGAGGGGAGGTTGAGGGGGTGCGAGGGGAGGTTGAGGGGTGGAGGAGGGGAGGTTGAGGGGTGGAGGAGGGGAGGTTGAGGGGTGGAGGAGGGGAGTTTGAGGGGGTGCGAGGGGAGGTTGTGTGGTGGAGGAGGGGAGGTTGAGGGGTGGAGGAGGGGAGATTGAGTGGGTGCGAGGGGAGTTTGAGTGGTGGAGGAGGGGAGGTTGGGGTGTGGAGGAGGGGAGGTTGAGGGGCGAGGGGAGGTTGAGGGGTGGAGGAGGGGTGGTTGAGGGATGGAGGAGGGGAGGTTGAGGGGTGGAGGAGGGGAGGTTGAGGGGCGAGGGGAGGTTGTGGGGTGGAGGAGGGGAGGTTGAGGGGGTGCGAGGGGAGGTTGAGGGGTGGAGGAGGGGAGGTTGAGGGATGGAGGAGGGGAGGTTGAGGGGCGAGGGGAGGTTGGGGGGTGGAGGAGGGGAGGTTGAGGGGTGGAGGAGGGGAGGTTGGGGGGTGGAGGAGGGGAGGTTAAGGGGTGGAGGAGGGGAGGTTGAGGGGGTGCGAGGGGAGGTTGGGGGGTGGAGGAGGGGAGGTTGAGGGGTGAGTGGAGGTTGAGGGGTGGAGGAGGGGAGGTTGAGGGGGTGCGAGGGGAGGTTGAGCGGTGGAGGATGGGAGGTTGAGCGGTGGAGGAGGGGAGGTTGAGGGAGTGCAAGGGGAGGTTGGGGGGTGGAGGAGGGGAGGTTAAGGGGTGGAGGAGGGGAGGTTGAGGGGGTGCGAGGGGAGGTTGAGGTGTGGAGGAGGGGAGGTTGAGGGGTGGAGGAGGGGAGGTTGAGGGGGTGCGAGGTGAGGTTGAGGGGTGGAGGAGGGGAGGTTGAGGGGGTGCGAGGGGACGTTGAGGGGTGGAGGAGGGGAGTTTGAGGGGGTGCGAGGGGAGGTTGTCGGGTGGAGGAGGGGAGGTTGAGGGATGGAGGAGGGGAAGTTGAGGGGGTGCGAGGGGAGGTTGAGGGGTGGAGGAGGGGAGGTTAAGGGGTGGAGGAGGGGAGGTTGAGGGGGTGCGAGGGGAGGTTGAGGGGTGGAGGAGGGGAGGTTGAGGGGGTGAGAGGGGAGGTTGAGGGGTGGAGGAGGGGAGGTGGAGGGGTGGAGGAGGGGAGTTTGAGGGGGTGCGAGGGGAGGTTGAGTGGTGGAGGAGGGGAGGTTGAGGGGTGGAGGAGGGGAGATTGAGTGGGTGCGAGGGGAGTTTGAGTGGTGGAGGAGGGGAGGTTGGGGTGTGGAGGAGGGGAGGTTGAGGGGCGAGGGGAGGTTGAGGGGTGGAGGAGGGGTGGTTGAGGGATGGAGGAGGGGAGGTTGAGTGGCGAGGGGAGGTTGAGGGGTGGAGGAGGGGAGGTTGACGGGTGGAGGAGGGGATGTTGGGGGGTGGAGGAGGGGAGGTTAAGGGGTGGAGGAGGGGAGGTTGAGGGGGTGCGAGGGGAGGTTGGGGGTGGATGAGGGGAGGTTGAGGGGTGAGGGGAGGTTGAGGGGTGGAGGAGGGGAGGTTGAGGGTGCGAGGGGAGGTTGAGGGGTGGAGGAGGGGAGGTTGAGGGGGTGCGAGGGGAGTTTGAGGGGTGGAGGAGCGGAGGTTAAGGGGTGGTGGAGGGGAGGTTGAGGGGGTGCGAGGGGAGGTTGAGGTGTGGAGGAGGGGAAGTTGTGGGGTGGAGGAGGGGAGGTTGAGGGGGTGCGAGGGGAGGTTGAGGGGTGGAGGAGGGGAGGTTCAGGGGTGGAGGAGGGGAGGTTGAGGGGGTGCGAGGGGAGGTTGAGGTGAGGAGGGGAGGTTGAGGGGTGGGGGAGGGGAGGTTGAGGGGGTGCGAGGGGAGGTTGAGGGGTGGAGGAGGGGAGGTTGAGGGGGTGTGAGGGGAGGTTGAGGGGTGGAGGAGGGGAGGTTAAAGGGTGGAGGAGGGGAGGTTGGGGGGTGGAGGAGGGGAGGTTGAGGGGCGAGGGGAGGTTGAGGGGTGGAGGAGGGGAGGTTGAGGGATGGAGGAGGGGAGGTTGAGGGGCGAGGGGAGGTTGAGGGGGTGTGAGGGGAGGTTGAGGGGTGGAGGAGGTGAGGTTGGGGAGTGGAGGAGGGGAGGTTGAGGGGCGAGGGGAGGTTGAGGGGTGGAGGAGGTGAGGTTGAGGGGGTGTGAGGCGAGGTTGAGGGGTGGAGGAGGGGAGGTTGAGGGGTGGAGGAGGGGAGGTTGAGGGATGGAGGAGGGGAGGTTGAGGGGCGAGGGGAGGTTGAGGGGTGGAGGAGGGGAGGTTGAGGGGTGGAGGAGGGGAGGTTGGGGGGTGGAGGAGGGGAGGTTAAGGGGTGGAGGAGGGGAGGTTGAGGGGGTGCGAGGGGAGGTTGGGGGGTGGAGGAGGGGAGGTTGAGGGGTGAGGGGAGGTTGAGGGGTGGAGGAGGGGAGGTTGAGGGGGTGCGAGGGGAGGTTGAGCGGTGGAGGATGGGAGGTTGAGCGGTGGAGGAGGGGAGGTTGAGGGAGTGCAAGGGGAGGTTGGGGGGTGGAGGAGGGGAGGTTAAGGGGTGGAGGAGGGGAGGTTGAGGGGGTGCGAGGGGAGGTTGAGGTGTGGAGGAGGGGAGGTTGAGGGGGTGCGAGGGGAGGTTGAGGGGTGGAGGAGGGGAGTTTGAGGGGGTGCGAGGGGAGGTTGTCGGGTGGAGGAGGGGAGGTTGAGGGATGGAGGAGGGGAAGTTGAGGGGGTGCGAGGGGAGGTTGAGGGGTGGAGGAGGGGAGGTTAAGGGGTGGAGGAGGGGAGGTTGAGGGGGTGCGAGGGGAGGTTGAGTGGTGGAGGAGGGGAGGTTGAGGGGGTGAGAGGGGAGGTTGAGGGGTGGAGGAGGGGAGGTTGAGGGGTGGAGGAGGGGAGTTTGAGGGGGTGCGAGGGGAGGTTGAGTGGTGGAGGAGGGGAGGTTGAGGGGTGGAGGAGGGGAGATTGAGTGGGTGCGAGGGGAGTTTGAGTGGTGGAGGAGGGGAGGTTGGGGTGTGGAGGAGGGGTGGTTGAGGGGGTGCGAGGGGAGGTTGGGGGTGGATGAGGGGAGGTTGAGGGGTGAGGGGAGGTTGAGGGGTGGAGGAGGGGAGGTTGAGGGTGCGAGGGGAGGTTGAGGGGTGGAGGAGGGGAGGTTGAGGGGGTGCGAGGGGAGTTTGAGGGGTGGAGGAGCGGAGGTTAAGGGGTGGTGGAGGGAGGTTGAGGGGGTGCGAGGGGAGGTTGAGGTGTGGAGGAGGGGAAGTTGTGGGGTGGAGGAGGGGAGGTTGAGGGGGTGCGAGGGGAGGTTGAGGGGTGGAGGAGGGGAGGTTCAGGGGTGGAGGAGGGGAGGTTGAGGGGGTGCGAGGGGAGGTTGAGGTGAGGAGGGGAGGTTGAGGGGTGGGGGAGGGGAGGTTGAGGGGGTGCGAGGGGAGGTTGAGGGGTGGAGGAGGGGAGGTTGAGGGGGTGCGAGGGGAGGTTGAGGGGTGGAGGAGGGGAGGTTAAAGGGTGGAGGAGGGGAGGTTGGGGGGTGGAGGAGGGGAGGTTGAGGGGCGAGGGGAGGTTGAGGGGTGGAGGAGGGGAGGTTGAGGGATGGAGGAGGGGAGGTTGAGGGGCGAGGGGAGGTTGAGGGGGTGTGAGGGGAGGTTGAGGGGTGGAGGAGGTGAGGTTGGGGAGTGGAGGAGGGGAGGTTGAGGGGCGAGGGGAGGTTGAGGGGTGGAGGAGGTGAGGTTGAGGGGGTGTGAGGCGAGGTTGAGGGGTGGAGGAGGGGAGGTTGAGGGGTGGAGGAGGGGAGGTTGAGGGATGGAGGAGGGGAGGTTGAGGGGCGAGGGGAGGTTGAGGGGTGGAGGAGGGGAGGTTGAGGGGTGGAGGAGGGGAGGTTGGGGGTGGAGGAGGGGAGGTTGGGGGGTGGAGGAGGGGAGGTTGAGGGGTGAGAGGAGGTTGAGGGGTGGAGGAGGCGAGGTTGAGGGGGTGCGAGGGGAGGTTGAGTGGTGGAGGATGGGAGGTTGAGCGGTGGAGGAGGGGAGGTTGAGGGGGTGCAAGGGGAGGTTGAGGGGTGGAGGAGGGGACGTTAAGGGGTGGAGGAGGGGAGGTTGAGGGGTTGCGAGGGGAGATTGAGGGGTGGAGGAGGGGAAGTTAAGGGGTGGAGGAGGGGAGGTTGAGGGGTGGAGGAGGGGAGGTTGAAGGATGGAGGAGGGGAGGTTAAGGGGTGGAGGAGGGGAGGTTGAGTGGGTGCGAGGAGAGGTTGAGGGGTGCGAGGGGAGGTTGAGGGGTGGAGGAGGGGAGGTTGAAGGGTGGAGGAGGGGAGGTTAAGGGGTGGAGGAGGGGAGGTTGAGGGGGTGCGAGGGGAGGTTGAGGGGTGAAGGAGGGGAGGTTAAGGGGTGGAGGAGGGGAGGTTGAGGGGGTGTGAGGGGAGGTTGAGGGGGTGCGAGGGGAGGTTGAGGGGTGGAGGAGGGGAGGTTGAGGGGGTGCGAGGGGAGGTTGGGGGGTGGAGGAGGGGAGGTTGAGGGGTGGAGGAGGGGAGGTTGAAGGGTGGAGGAGGGGAGGTTGAGTGGGTGCAAGGGGAAGTTGAGGGGTGGAGGAGGGGACGTTAAGGGGTGGAGGAGGGGAGGTTGACGGGTGGAGGAGGGGAGGTTGGGGGTGGAGGAGGGGAGGTTAAGGGGTGGAGGAGGGGAGGTTGAGGGGGTGCGAGGGGAGGTTGGGGGGTGGAGGAGGGGAGGTTGAGGGGTGAGGGGAGGTTGAGGGTTGGAGGAGGCGAGGTTGAGGGGGTGCGAGGGGAGGTTGAGCGGTGGAGGATGGGAGGTTGAGCGGTGGAGGAGGGGAGGTTGAGGGGGTGCAAGGGGAAGTTGAGGGGTGGAGGAGGGGACGTTAAGGGGTGGAGGAGGGGAGGTTGAGGGGTTGCGAGGGGAGATTGAGGGGTGGAGGAGGGGAGGTTAAGGGGTGGAGGAGGGGAGGTTGAGGGGGTGCGAGGGGAGGTTGAAGGGTGGAGGAGGGGAGGTTGAGGGGTGGAGGAGGGGAGGTTGAGGGGGTGCGAGGGGAGGTTAAGGGGTGGAGGAGGGGAGGTTGAGGGGTGGAGGAGGGGAGGTTGAGGGGGTGCGAGGGGAGGTTGAGTGGGTGTGAGGGGAGGTTGAGGGGTGGAGGAGGGGAGGTTGAAGGGTGGAGGAGGGGAGGTTGAGGGGTGGAGGAGGGGAGGTTGAGTGGGTGCGAGGAGAGGTTGAGGGGTGCGAGGGGAGTTAGTCCCCATGCCGTTGAGGGGTGATGTCAGGCACCGAGGGCAGTGGAAATCTGCAACTCTCTCTGTCTGCCTCCAGGAGGCACTGAGGCTGGAGGACAGGTGACAATGTGGAACCCCCGGGCTGGGTGGGTTTCTGTTCTCGGTCACTGAGGGGGAGGTGGCATTAAAATTCAGATCAGATCAGCCAGGCCTCCTCCCTGTCGGAGGAGAGAGGGGATCTGGCCAGGGGATGGTTTCCACCTGAGGTTCCGCCTCCTGTCACCAGGTGGCACCACTGCCCTGTCACAGAGCAAACTTTCCTTTGTATAGCGCCTGTCAGCTCCTGGTGATGGTTTGTTTGAAGTGTGATGTGAAGTGTGGCTGGACAGTAATGTGCACAGCTCTGGGGGGCTGAGCGGTTAATCGGTATTACTGCAACGGGCTTGGTTGTTGGATAAGTAAAGACGCAGGCTATGGGTGCCAACTTTCCCGCTCACCCCCTGTCCCCACCCCCGCCAAACCGCTCCCAAATGGTGGCTGCAGGATCATTAACATCTGCCTGAGACAGCGTTCGAGTCCCAGACCCCAGGCGTGACACTCTCCCCGGTGCCAGTGCTGAGGGAGCGCACTCTCCTTCCAGATAAATCATTAAACCCAACGCCACCCCCTGCCCTCTGAGCTGGGTGTAAAAGAATCACGTGACCGTGACTGGAAGAGAGCGGGTTGGCGGAGTGGAGGAGAGGGGAGGTAGGGGGTGGGGTGGGGTGGGAGCGGCTGGTGCTGTTCCTATCCACAGTGTCCTGGAGCCAATGTTTATCCCTCAACCAACATCACTCAAAAAAAAACCCCGATGATCCTTTCATTTATCTCACTGCTGCTTGTGGGATCTTGCTGTGTAATTCGGTTGCCTCGTTTGCTACATTACAACAACATTGCAAAGGGAACTCTATGTCGGGAGGTGGTGGGGAGGTGGGGTGGGGGGGGGGGTGTTAGATGCAGGAGCAGAGGGACTCCGGGAATATATTCAGAAATCGGCAGGCATGTTTAAAAAGTGAGTGGAGAAAGTGCTTGGGGATACTTGTCTTTGTTAATAGGGGCGCTGAGTCCAGAAACCAGGCAGCCACCTTGACAATTCACTGGGCAGGCCTCAGCTCGGATATTGTGCAGGATTCTGCGCACCGCGCTTTCAGAAGCATGTCATGGTCCTGGAGAGGGTGCAGCGGAGATTTACCAGGATTGGTGAGGCGAGGGATTGGCAAAACCTGGGTTTTCGAAATAATGAGGGGGCTTTTGATCAGGCAGGAAGTCTTCCTCTTGCTGGTGAGTCCGTAACCAGAAGTCGCAGAGTTAAAATAATCGAGAAAAGAGTGAGATATATTCCACCAAGAAAGACTCTGCCATGACGATCCACCACCCGTGACTGACCAAGGAAGTTAAGAGGGGGTTATCAAATTGAAAGCAAAGATTTCCAGTGCTGTAAATATTAGTGGCGGGGCAGAGGACTGGGGATGGTTTAGAAACCAGCGACGGAGCACTAAAATATGATAATTAAGAGAAAAAATTGGAGCACGAGAGAAAACTAGCAAGAAATATAACGACAGACAGTAAAAACTACAAGTATGTAAAAAGGAAGAGAGTAGCTAAAGTGAGCTTCAGTCTCTTAGTGGCTAATACTGGGGAATTAAGAATGAGAATCAAGGAAATGGCAGAAACTTTGAACAAGTATTTAGTATCTGTCTTCCCAAGAGTTGGAGGAAATCAATAGGCAAAAGTTGGTGAGGAACTTAAAACAAACACCATCGCTGGAGAAAACGTATTGAAAACACTAATGGGACTAAAGGCTGCAAGTCCTAGACCTGATGGCCTGTATCCCAGGGTCGTAAAGGAAGTATCTGCAGGGATAGTGGATGCGTTGGGTTGTAATGTTTAAACATTCCCTAGATTCTGGGAAGGTCCCAGCAACTTAGAAAACCACATGTTCAAGAAAGGAGGGAGATGGAAAGCAGGAAACTACAACCCAGTTAGCCTACCGTCTGCCATTGAGAAAATGCTGGAATCCATGATTCAGGAGGTAGCAGCAGGACCTTTAGAATACAATCAGGCAGAATCAAATTGGTTTTATGAAAGGGAAATGGTGTTTGACAAATTTATTACAGTTCTTTGAGGAAGTAACAAACAGGATGGATAAAGGGGAGCCATAAGACCTAGGAGTAGAAGTAGGCCATTCAGCCCATCGAGTCTGCTCCACCATTCAATAGGATCATGGCTGATCTGATAATCCTCAACTCCACTTCCCTGCCTTTTCCCCATAGCCCTTGATTCCCTTACTGATTAAAAATCTGTCTATCTCAGCCTTGAATATAGTTAACCACCCAGCCCCTACAGCCCTCTGCAGTAAAGAATCCCACAGATTGACCACCCTCTGAGAGAAGAAATTCCTCCTCATCTCTGTCTTAAATGGCGACTCTTTACTCTGAGATTATGCCCTCTGTGTCAAGAGTCTCCCACAAGAGGAAACAACCTCTCAGCATCTACACTGTCAAGCTTCCTAAGAATTTTATGTTTCAAAAAGGTCACCTCTCATTCTTCTAAACTCCAATGAGTACAGGAACAATGATTCAACCTCTCCTCATAAGAAAATCTTTCCATGCCCAGAATCAACCTAGTGAATCTTCTCTGGTTAGATTCTCTCTTGTTGGAGATGGTCTTTGCCTGACACTTGTGTGGTGTGAATGTTACTTGCCACTTGTCAGCCCAAGTCTGGATATTGTCCAGGTCTTGCTGCATTTGGACATGGACTGCTTCAGTATCTGAGGAGTCGTGGATGGTAAACATTGTACAATCATCAGTGACCATCCCCACTTCTGACCTTATGATGGAAGGAAGGTCATTGATGAAGCAGCTGAAGATGGTTGGGCCGAGGACACTACCCTGTGGAACTCCTGCAGTGATGTCCTGGAGCTGAGATGACTGACCTCCAACAACCACAACCATCTTCCTTTGTGCTAGGTATGACTCCAACCAGCGGAGAGTTTTCCCCCTGATTCCCATTCACTCCAGTTTAGCTGGGGCTCCTTGATGTCCCACTCAGTCAAATGCGGCCTTGAGGTCAAGGGCAGTCCCTCTCACCTCACCTCAGGAGTTCAGCTCTTTTGTCCATGTTTGAACCAAGGCTGTAATGAGGTCAGGAGCTGAGTGGCCCTGGGCATCAGTGAGCAGGTTATTGCTAAGCAAATGCTGCTTGATAGCACTGTTGATGACCCCTTCTATTACTTTACTGATGATGGAGAGTAGACTGATGGGGTGGTAATTGGCCGGGTTGGATTTCTCCTGCTTTTTGTATACTGGACAAACCTGGGCAACTTTCCACGTAGCTGGGTAGATGCCAGTGTTGTAGCTGTACTGGAACAGCTTGGCTAGGGGTGTGGCAAGTTCTGGAGCACAAGTCTTCAGTACTATCGCCGGAATATTATCAGGGCCCATAGCCTTTGCTGTATCCAGTGCCTTCAGCTGTTTCTTGATATCACGTGGAGTGAATTGAATAGTCTGAAGACTGGCATCTGTGATGCTGGGGACCTCCGGAGGAGGCTGAGATGGATCATCCACTCGGCACTTCAGGCTGAAGATTGTTGCAAATCCTTCAGCCTTATCTTTTGCACTGAGCTGCTGGGCTCCCCCATCATTGAGGATGGGGATATTTGTGGAGTCTCCTCCTCCAGTGATTTGTTTAATTGTCATGAATGGATGTGACAGGACTGCAGAGCTTAGATCTGATCAGTTGGTTGTGGGATTGCTTATCTCTGTCTGTCACTTGCTGCTTCTGCTGTTTGGCACACAAGTAGTCCTGTGTTATAGCTTCACCAGGTTGCCATCTCATTTTTAGGTATGCCTGGTGCTGCTCCTGACATGTCCTCCTGCACTCTTCATTGAACCAGTGTTGATCCCTGGCTTGATGGTAATGGTAGAATGGGGGATATGCCAGGCCATGAGGTTACAGAGTGTGTTCGAGTACAATTCTGCTGCTGCTGATGGCCCACAGCACCTCATGGATGCCCAGTCTTCAGTTGCTAGATCTGTTTGAAATCTACCCCATTTAGCACGCTGGTAGTGCCACTCAACACGATGGAGGATCTCCTCAGTATGAATCTGGGACTTTGTCTCCACAAGGACTGTGCGGTGGTCACTCCTACCGATACTGTCATGGACAGATGTATCTGTGACAGGCAGGTTGGTGAGGATGAGGTCAAGTATGTTTCTCCCTCTTGTTTGTTCCCTCACCACCTGCTGCAGACCCAGTCTAGCAGCGACGTCCTTTAGGACTCGGTCAGTAGTGGTGCTACCGAGCCGCCGTTGGTGATGGACATTGAAGTCCCCCCACCCAGAGTACATTCTGCTCCTTTTCCACCCCCAGTGCTTCCTCCAAGTGGTGTTCAACATGGAGGAAGCACTGATTCATCAGCTGAGGGAGGGAGGGACGTGGTGATCAGCAGGAGGTTTCCCATGTTTGACCTGATGCCAGGAGACCTCATGGGGTCCAGAGCCGATGTTGAGGACTCCCAGGGGGAACTCCCTCCCCGCTGTATACCACTGTGGGGTCCTCTGCTGTGTCTGTCCTGCCGGTGGGACAGGACATTCCCAGGGATGGTGATGGTGGTGTCTGGGACATGATCTGTAAGGTACGGTTCCCTGAGGGTGACTATGTCAGGCTGTTGCTTGGCTGGTCTGTAGGACAGCTCTCCCAGTTTTGGCACCAGCCCCCGGATGTTCGATGTTAGTAAGGAGGATCTTGCAGGGTGGACAGGGCTGGGTTTGTTGATGTCGTTTTCAGTGCCTGGGTCGATGCTGGGTCCCTGTCCGCTTTTATTCCTTGCTGGGCCATTTGAGAGGGGTATTTAAGAGTCAGCCACGGTGCTGTGGGTCTGGAGTCACGTGTAGGCCAGACCGGGTAAAGACAGCAGATTTCCTTCCCTGAAGGGGCATTAGTGACCCAGATGGGTTTTTACAACAATTGACACTGGTTTCATGGTCATCATTAGACTTTTCATTCTAGATTTTTATTAAATTCAAATTCCACCACCTGCCATGGTGGGATTCGAACCCCGGTCCCCAGAGCATTACCCTGGGTCTCTGGAATACTCGTCCAGCGACAATAGCACCACACCACTGCCTCCCCAAAGGGAGGTCGATAGTTCAGTGAGTGAACAAGCAAATGTTTGGCAGATGGAACATAAGGTGGGAATATGTGAGGTTTTCCACTTTGTCAGGAAGACTAGAACAACAGAATATTACTTAAATGGAGAGAGTCTGCACAATGCTCAGTACAGAGGGATCTGGGTGTCCTTGTACATGAATCACAAAAAGTCAGCATGCAGGTTACAGCAAGTAACTGGGAAGGTCAATGGAATAGAAAAGAACAAAGAAAAGTACAGCACAGGAACAGGCTCTTCGGCTCCAAGCCTGCGCCGATCATATTGCCCGTCAACTAAAACATTTTGCACTTCCGGGGTCCGTATTCCTCTATTCCCATCCTATTCGTGTATTTGTCAAGCTGCCTCTTAAACAGCACTATCGTACCTGCTTCCACCACCTCCTCTGGCAGCGAATTCCAGACACTCACTACCCTCTGCATAAAAAACTTGCCCTGCACATCTCCTCTATAGTTTTCTCCTCTCACCTTAAATCTGTGTCCCCTAGTAACTGACTCTTCCACCCTGGGAAAAAGCTTCTGACTATCTACTCTGTCCATGCTACTCATAATGTTGTAAATGATTTATTGTAAGGGTAAAAGAATATAAAAGTAGGGAAGTCTTGCTACAACTGTATTAGTGAGACCGTTCCTGGAGTAACGTGTACAGTTTTGGTCTTACTTAGAGGGATGTACTTGCATTGGAATGAGTTCAGGGAATATTCACTAGATTGATTCCCGGGATGAAGAGTTTATCTCCTGAGGGAAGGTTGAGCAGGTTGGGCCTATTCCCATTGGAGTTTAGAAGAATGAGAGGTGATCTTATTGATATTTATCAGACTCTGAAAGGATGTTCCCCCTTGTGGGGAATGTAGAACTCGACAGTTTAAAAATAAGAGACCTCCCATTGAGGACGGAGATGAGGAGAAATTTCTTCCCTGAGAGTTGTTAGCCTTTGGAATTCTCTCCCCCAGAGAGCAGTGGAGGCTGGGTCAGCGAGTATATTCAAGGCTGAGTTAGACAGGCTTTTGATCGACAAGGGAGTCGAGGGTTATTGGGACAGGGGGTACAGGCAGGAAAGTGGAGTTGAGGCCACAATCAGATCAGTGATGATCTTATTGAAGGCGGTGAGCAGGCTCGATGGGATGAATGGTCTGCTCCTGCTGCCATTTCTTATGATCTTACGTGAGGGTAAATGAGAAGATTGTTTGTCACACGGAGGGTTGTTATGATGTGGGATTAGATTGTGAAGGAAGTTTCAAAAGGCAATGGTATATATACTTGAAGATATCTCATTTGCATGGCTTTGGGGCAAGAGGAGGAGAGTGGGACGAAATTGGATCGCTCTTTCAAAGAGCCAGCGGCGCAGGTCTCATGATCGAAATGGCCTCTTGCTGCATTGTAGGATTCTGTGTACAGTGAGCACACTTCAGAAGTAATTGACTGTGAAAGCGAGGGCTGGGAGTGGGTGGGCCTGGTATCAGCTGAGGTGGTGGGAGGGGTCCTGCTGTGCTTTGTTTGGTGGTGGGAGTGGTTGTGTTTCTGTATCGGCCCCCACCACACCCCGGCCCGGTGCTGACTCTTCCTTTTCCTGTTCCTCAGGTGCTGTGCGACCCAGCTATTCCCCAACCACCCCCCGAGTGAACTGGGAGGCCTTGCGGAGACCGGCGAGGGCGTCCCATCAGGTGGGGGTAACGACGCGGCGTTACTGGTGTGACCCGCCCTGCTGATCGGACGGTGGGGGGGGGGGTCGGTCTGCGGAAGGGGCAGGGGGGCAGCTGTGGGCACGGGACGGGTTCACACAGGGCGGCGCAGGCACCGGGCAGGGACGGACTGAGGGTCTGAGAGCTCCGAGCTCCGAGCTCCCAGTTTGTGTTTCCCTCCGGTGTAACCGGGTGGGTGGGGGAGAGATCGCGGGGAATTGGCAGAGAGGCAGGGGCGCAGACACCCTCATGTCACTCTCTGCGGGGGGGTGGGGGGGGGAACCACTTACTGCAACATTCACTAAAACTCTCTCCGCCCTCGCGCCCCAGCCCCACCCTCGCTGCCCTTTAACCCCCCTCCCCAAACGTCACTAACTCCACCCACTGCCCTTTAACCCCCTCCCCAGACGTCACTAACTCCACCCACTGCCCTTTAACCCCCTCCCCAAACGTCACTAACTCCACCCACTGCCCTTTAACCCCCTCCCCAGACGTCACTAACTCCACCCACTGCCCTTTAACCCCCTCCCCAAACGTCACTAACTCCACCCACTGCCCTTTAACCCCCTCCCCAAACGTCACTAACTCCACCCACTGCCCTTTAACCCCCTCCCCAAACGTCACTAACTCCACCCACTGCCCTTTAACCCCCTCCCCAAACGTCACTAACTCCACCCACTGCCCTTTAACCCCCTCCCCAGACGTCACTAACTCCACCCACTGCCCTTTAACCCCCTACGCAAACGTCACTAACTCCACCCACTGCCCTTTAACCCCCTCCCCAAACGTCACTAACTCCACCCACTGCCCTTTAACCCCCTCCCCAGACGTCACTAACTCCACCCACTGCCCTTTAACCCCCTCCCCAAACGTCACTAACTCCACCCACTGCCCTTTAACCCCCTCCCCAGACGTCACTAACTCCACCCACTGCCCTTTAACCCCCTCCCCAAACGTCACTAACTCCACCCACTGCCCTTTAACCCCCTCCCCGACGTCACTAACTCCACCCACTGCCCTTTAACCCCCTACGCAAACGTCACTAACTCCACCCACTGCCCTTTAACCCCCTCCCCAAACGTCACTAACTCCACCCACTGCCCTTTAACCCCCTCCCCAGACGTCACTAACTCCACCCACTGCCCTTTAACCCCCTCCCCAAACGTCACTAACTCCACCCACTGCCCTTTAACCCCCTCCCCAGATGTCACTCTCCACCCACTGCCCTTTAACCCCCTCCCCAGATGTCACTAACTCCACCCACTGCCCTTTAACCCCCCTCCCCAAACGTCACTAACTCCACCCACTGCCCTTTAACCCCCTCCCCAAACGTCACTAACTCCACCCACTGCCCTTTAACCCCCTCCCCAAACGTCACTAACTCCACCCACTGCCCTTTAACCCCCTCCCCAAACGTCACTAACTCCACCCACTGCCCTTTAACCCCCTCCCCAAACGTCACTAACTCCACCCACTGCCCTTTAACCCCCTCCCCAGATGTCACTAACTCCACCCACTGCCCTTTAACCCCCTCCCCAGACGTCACTAACTCCACCCACTGCCCTTTAACCCCCTCCCCAGATGTCACTAACTCCACCCACTGCCCTTTAACCCCCTCCCCAGACGTCACTAACTCCACCCACTGCCCTTTAACCCCCTCCCCAAACGTCACTAACTCCACCCACTGCCCTTTAACCCCCTCCCCAAACGTCACTAACTCCACCCACTGCCCTTTAACCCCCTCCCCAAACGTCACTAACTCCACCCATTGCCCTTTAACCCCCTCCCCAGACGTCACTAACTCCACCCATTGCCCTTTAACCCCCTCCCCAGACGTCACTAACTCCACCCACTGCCCTTTAACCTCCCCCACAGTTAACACGACCCCCCCCCCCCCCCCCCCCCCCCAGGGCCCAGCCTCTGCAGTGTTGAGTTGGCGTGTGGACCCAGTCCGGGGGCTGGGAGACCCACACACACACCCACCCACACACCCACACAGAGCGGATTAGCCCATCTCGCCCGCTGCTGGCATTGGCTGGTGGGTGCCAGCTGGGTGCTGCAGCGAGCCTGGGCACCCCCTGGGTGGGGAAGAGTCCTGCCCTAGGAACTCCAGCTGTGCGGGTGAGAGTCGCCAATGATACCCACCCACGGTTCAATACCACGGGAGAGAGGGGGGGAGGAGGGAGGGGCATCAGCAACTGGTGCCCAGGGAGTTGGCATCTTTCAGGATGGGGGGTCATGAGCTGGAAGTACACCCCCCCCTCCCACCACAGACCCCCGACTACACACGGCTCTCCATCACCCATTGACTACCCCCACCCCCAGCGCTGGCGCTGTTCTAATGGAGACCGTTGGGAGGGCGGGGTGGGGGGTGGTGGGAGGGGTGTGACTCCAGCTGGGTTGCACCCGGCAGCATCTTGGCGCACCGTGCCCTGGAGCATGACTGTGCCCGTCCTTCTCCCAAACCAACACCCCCAACCCCCCTCCCCTTCCCACTGCCATGTCTTGCCCTCCCCCCCAACCCCCGATCACCTGACCGGACGGTCCAATGATCTTTCCAGCTCAGCTGGAACCACCTCCCCAGCCCCGAACCCCCCCCACCACCCATCCGGGCGATGCAGCACCAGCCATGGGGCATCGACACTCAGCTGATGGGCTGGGTGTGGCTTCGCAAAGGAGGCGTGCTTTGGGTAACCCTGGCATTTCAGAGCGGGATGGACTGTGTACTGTATTAATATTGTATAGAGAAATATACTGTCGTTCCTTTGTCAGGCTGAAAATCTTTGTATATGTAGTGTATATTTTCACTGATCAATTTCCACACGAAACTCCCAGTGTTTATACATGATCACAATAAATGACTAACCTGCAGAGAAAAGCATGTGTCTTGAGGAACTCTTTGTGACAGCACGGCTGGGGGGGGGGTGGGGGAGGGGAAGCTGAGATTCACTGCGCTAGAGACTGAGTGACACCCCTGCAGTCGGAAGATCTAGTACCTAACTGGGTAACATGGGGACTGAGTGCAGAACAAACCAAATGGTGATGTAAGAAGGCAGATGACCGGGAGCCAAAGGCAAGTCTGGCAATAAGGAGCAACGTGTAAGGACTGACCGTGGGGTCCACTCTGTAATGTTACCCTCTACTGAAAACATGTAGATAGTTCAGTACTGTGAATAAAGACTCCCTTCTCACTTCAACAAGACTCTTTCATGATGGCAAAGCAGCACACATCACCGGGAGCGACGGCAGAACAGATCGAGCCCCTCCATCCCGAGGGAAGACAGAACAGATCGAGCCCCTCCATCCCGAGGGAAGACAGAACAGATCGAGCCCCTCCATCCCGAGGGAAGACAGAACAGATCGAGCCCCTCCATCCCGAGGGAACACAGCATCAATTGCTTTTGGATCTTCAGGCGAATGTGTTTACAAGGGACTCACAGCATCGGCACATCTGCTGCATGCTGGTGCTTCCGCTTGACCCGAGCCTCGCCCCAGCCCTTACTTCATCTCCCCAGACACCCAGTATCCTTCCTCCCTCGTGAATTTATCTGGCTTATCATAAAATAGACGGACACCATTCACCTAGACCAATCCCTGCGCTTTCCACACACCCCCCCACTCTCTGCAGAGTCTCCTCAATGCCCAGTTGGATTTAGGAGTGACTATGTCAGATATCAGGCACCCAGCTTTAGGTCTCAAAATCCTCGGGACATCTACCTGTCAAAACACCTTCATCGTGTAAACACATTGATCAGGTCACCCTCAGCCTGTTCACCTTTAATGGATAGAAAATCTCACATCTCATAACCACCTCCTGCCCCTACACCCCTCCCTATCTCTGTAACCTCCTCCAACCCCTACACCCCTCCCTATCTCTGTAACCTCCTCCAGCCCCTACAACCCTCCCTATCTCTGTAACCTCCTCCTGCCCCTACACCCCTCCTATCTCTGTAACCTCCTCCAACCCCTACACCCCTCCCTATCTCTGTAACCTCCTCCAGCCCCTACAACCCTCCCTATCTCTGTAACCTCCTCCAGCCCCTACAACCCTCCCTATCTCTGTAACCTCCTCCAGCCCCAACAACGCTCCCTATCTCTGTAACCTCCTCCAGACCCTACACCCCTCCCTATCGCTGTAACCTCCTCCAGCCCCTACACCCCTCCCTATCTCTGTAACCTCCTCCAGCCCCCACACCCCTCCCTATCTCTGTAACCTCCTCCAGCCCCTACACCCCTCCCTATCTCTGTAACCTCCTCCAACCCCTACACCCCTCCCTATCTCTGTAACCTCCTCCAACCCCTACACCCCTCCCTATTTCTGTAACCTCCTCCAGACCCTACAACCCTCCCTATCTCTGTAACCTCCTCCAGCCCCTACACCCCTCCCTATCTCTGTAACCTCCACCAGCCCCTACACCCCTCCCTATCTCTGTAACCTCCTCCAGCCCCTACACCCCTCCCTATCTCTGTAACTTCCTCCAGCCCATCCCTTTGACAGTTCTGTGCTTCTCCAATTCCCGCCCGGTGTGTATTCCGAATTTCTATCATTGCACCGTCTTCGGCTGCACCTTCAGCTTCCTGGGCCCCTCGTCGCCCTGGATGCGGCTGCACCTGATGAATCCAGCAGTGTCTCAGAGTATGAGGAAGCACAGGGCGATGATGAGGGACAGCACGCCGACCCGCTACTACACCAAGGAGGCAGGGACACCCGGGACACTTTAATCCAACGATCCTTCAGCTAGCTGCGCACTCACGAAAGCTCCACACTGCAGGAACAGCCTTGCCTGGCGCTGCCACACATGGTGCTACCTCTTCCACCTCATCAGCTGCCACTAGTACAATGAGACGTCTGTGAAACATACAAATGCAGCACAAAGGAGACCCCCTCAGCCATGGTAACAAACGTGGACTTTATTGCCACCAGAAAAATGAAGAAATGTCGCTCAGACCCTCACAAACAAAAATTCCCTAATCTGGGGTCAACAGAAAATCACCAGCGACATACCCGTGGAGTGCCTGAGGTGCCTTATGCTTCTGTTTGTGGGTGCTGCATCTAGTTGCTGCCCCCTCGCTGGGAGTGGTATCTGAGACAGCTGCTGACTCTGCTGTCCTGTTGGTCTCGATGACCTTGGCGGCCGTCCTCCGGCCGTGGAGCCTGTGCTGGCCCCGCCTGGGAGGGAGCGGCCACTTCCAGAACTGACACCACCCCAGTTGTCGCAGCCTCAACGGATACAACGGTGACTGGCAGAGGGGCACAGGAGCTGGTGTCCTCATCTGGAACACCCTGAGAGGAGCTCGCAGAGACAACAGGCAGCTGCTGCGCCGACGTGAAGTCACATTGGACCTCCCTGCTCACCATGGATGGATGGACACTGAGCTGGGACACTTGGTGCCCAGAACATCTCCCACATTGGGAATGACCACCCATGGCCATTCATGCTGTGAGGGCTGCAGGCCAGAGCGTAACCCAGTCAGATGATAATCCACCCGATCAAACCCCCCCTCTCCATGAGAGTCGCCAATCTCTCAGTGGAGGAAGCCTGAAGCTCTGTCCTGAGGTTTATGCCTTCAGTGACACTCTGCCTGGATTCCTCCACCACAGAGACCAAGTGAAGCACACCCTCATGCAACCCTGCCAGATGCTCCCGCGCACCCTGCTGCTTGTCCTGCAGCTGCTGCATGGCGGACATCTCCAGAGGCACATCATCACTGCCCGACTCAGCATGTGCCTGGTCCCCTGCAGTGCTCCAGCTGCTGGCGCCATCGGCGCTCTCTGTCCATGCAATCTCCTCCAACGATTGTGACGCGCCCTCTTCACTGTGCCCCGGGACACTAGCCAACATCATAATCCCCACCAATGTGGTAGTAGCTGTGCTGGTGCCTGGCTGGCTGAAATGCCAGTTGATGCCAATTGATGCCCCTCAGGTGTGGAAGGAGAACTCTGGACTTGTTGGAGGCGGCCATGTGGTAGTGATGCTGAAATTAACAACAAGGACAGTGCATCAGTTAGCGTTCTGTCAGTAACACCTTTCATCCCTTCCCCCCACCAGCCTCATAATGCATTCAACCTTCTAGAACCTAAGGAGACAAACATTGGTGGGGTGGTAAATAGTCAGGAGGAGGCCCAAACATTCCACGCGCATACAGGCAGGCTGGTCAGATGGCCTAAGGAATGCCACATGGAACGTTATGTGGATAAGTGTTAGGTTAAGCACTTGGGCAAGACAAGCAAGGTATGGGAATACATGAGTAATGGTAGGACCGTGGGAAGTCACGACGATTACAGGGACCTTGCTGGGCTGACCCGTTAAGGTAGCAGAACAGGAACAGAAGGTGTGTAACAAGGTCAAAGCCAGACTTGCCTTTATTAGCTGAGGAATAGAATGTAAGGAAAGCGAGGTAATGTTGCAAGTGCAGAAAACACTGTCGAGGCCACATCTACACTTCTGCGTCCAGTTGTGAGCTGCGCTTCAGGGGAGGGATGGGATTGGATTGGGGAGAGTGCAGAGGTTCCTGACCTGGATGCATCCTGGCCTGGAGAGTTGCAGTGATGAGGAAACATTGCAAACACTTGTGACATTTGCCGTGGAGCACAGGAGATTGACAGGTCACATTATTGACCTTCATATCGTTATGAGGGGCATAGAATGGGTGGACACAAGGCAACATTTCCCCTTGGCGCAGGGATGACTAACATGGTGGTGTTTATTTAAGTTGAGTGCCATGAGGTTGACAAGTGAGGTGCTGAGGTCCTTTTGGACAGAGTAATGTGGGACGCGCTGGCTGAAAGGGCGGTGGAGGTACAAACCCTCCTAAGATGCAATAAGCCTTTGGATGTGCAGCAGCAATGCCATGGTATGTTAGACCATGGAGATAGTGGTCACAAATGGGATAGGGCAACTTTGGAAGGTGCTAGAGACGCGCATCCTCAAGGGGCCGAGGGACCTTTGTGTATGACCCACACGTCTGAGTGTATCAGTCTGTGAATGAGCAGTGTTGCTGCATTAACAATTGCACCAACCATCAGTGCTCTGGATGGTGGGGAGACAGAGTGGATGGGACTATGGACCTCAAATACCTGGCCGCTGGACCCCAGCCTCGCTGACACCTGCTGATCTGGCCGCCTGCCTCCTCCCCAGCTCCATGGCCTGCTCCTCGAAGTGAGTCAGCACGCGTGCCCACCACCAGTGAACAAACGCTCCTGGTTGTTGTGCTCAGCTTTCACCTGCAGAACAGAGAAGAGGATTTATTGGGGCTGATCACTCATGTACTCTGTACCCGCACGCCACACCCCAACCACAGTGGCCCATCCGAGGCCTCCAGCGGCTCCTGTCCACACTACTGGTGATCAGTCCCCAGAAGATAGTCCGGCTGCTCCCAAACCCCTCCCCCAACGGACACCTTGGACACACTCAGTGTCCATCACTTTGAATAACACACGGATCTTAGCGTCTATGACAAGGAGGGGCAACTAGGTGCGGCGCCGAGGCCAGCAGGTGTCACTTGGCCACGACACCTTGAGGCTCCCCTTCCACCATCTCATCACCATCAATAAGACATGTGTTGGAGTTCTGAGTATGTGTCTGGCTGCCTCCCCTGCAGGTTGCCCCCAGACTACTCAAATACCACAAACACCAACATATGCTGCAGGGAGAACCCATCTTCTCCTCAACCACTAAGGCTGATGTCAGCATGGTCACTATTTGCTTACCCAACCAGCGTGTGCCAAATGCCCAAGGCAGTAACAACACTAAGACGTTGGGGGGGAGGGGTGCCCAAAGGCTAAGACTGGGTTAAATGGCCAAGGCTGACATGGTCCTCACCCTTCCAGAGCCCAACAAATCATTGAAGAGCTTGTGGCTCTGGGTCCCTGTTCACTGCACAACATCCATGGAGCTGACCACCTCCGTCACCTCCTGTCAGGCTCGATTCCAAACATGGGGGACACTCCTCCTCCCATCCTGGGGAAACAGAACCTCTCGCTGTGCTGCCACCTCACTGAGAAGGGCAGCAAAGGCAGGCATCAGAGAAGCGAGGGACACAATGGGCCCCCTGCTGGCCTACCTGCAGCCTGCCCTCCTCCTCTGGCCTTCCCTCCACTGGAGCCTGCTGTGCAGACCCCCTGCACCTGTAGCTGGCCATGGTGAATAGCCTATAAGAGGCTGCCTGGCCTTTCTTTATACAGACAGTCGGTTCCCCATTGGAACCGCTAGCATGTACACGCTTGCCACAATATTAAAAGTCCCGCTCTCCACGGGAGTGTGAAATGCGCTGGGTGAGCCGTAGTTGGCGCCACCCAAGTAAAATGGCGCCACAGCCCCAATTGGGGGCGATGATCGGAGGAGCGCCTGTGTGCACGGGCCGTTCAACTTTGCCCTCGATGGGGGGGAAGGTCCTGCCCTATAAAAACAATGGCCCATCATGCAAAAATGATCATCCTCATTGTAAATATTATCACTGTAAAAATTATCGTCCACGTTGTAAAAATTATCATTGTAAAAGTGATTGTCCTCATTAAAAACGTGATCATCCTCACTGTAAAAATGATCACCCTCATTGTAAAAGTGATCACCCTCATTGTAAAAGTGATCACCCTCATTGTAAAAGCGATCTTCATCATTGTAAAAGTGATCGCCTCATCGTAAAAGTGATTTTCCTCAATGTAAAAGAGATCGCCCTCAGTATAAAAGGGATCACCTCATTGTCAAAATGATCGTCTTCATTGTAAAAGTGATCACCCTCATTGTATAAGACATAATCCTCAATGTAAAAGAGATCACCCTCATTGCAAAACAGATCAACCACATTGTAAAAGTGATCACCTTCATTGTAAAAGTGATCACCCTCATTGTAAAAGTGATCGGCCTCATTGTAAAAGTGATCGGCCTCATTGTAAAAGCGATCTTCATCATTGTAAAAATGATCACCCTCACTGTAAAAGTGATCACCATCATTGTAAAAGTGATACCGTCATTGTAAAAGTGATCACCCTCATTGTAAAAGTGATCACCCTCATTGTAAAAGTGATCACTCACATTGTAAAAGCGATCTTCATCATTGTAAAAGTGATCACACTCATTGTAAAAGCAATTGTCCTCATTGTAAAAGTGACTTTCCTCATTGTAAAAGTGATCACCCTCATTGTAAAAGAGATCACCCTCATTGTAAAAGGGATCGCCACATTGTCAAAGTGATCATTTTCATTGTAAAAGTGATCGCCCTCATTGTATAAGACATCATCCTCATTGTAAAAAAGATCGTCCTCATTGTAAAAGTGATCGTCCTCACTGTAAAAGTGATCACCCTCATTGTAAAAGTCATCGTCCTCATTGTAAAAGTGATCACCCTCATTGTAAAAGTGATCTCCGTCATTGTAAAAGTGATCACCCTCATTGTAAAAGTGATCACCATCATTGTAAAAGCGATCTTCATCATTGTAAAAGTGATCACCCTCATTGTAAAAGCGATCTTCATCATTGTAAAAGTGATCACCCTCATTGTAAAAGTGATTTTCCTCATTGCAAAAGTGATCACCTCATTGTAAAAGTGATCATATTCATTGTATAAGACATCATTCTCATTATAAAAGAGATCACCCTCATTGCAAAACAGATCACCGACATTGCAAAAGTGATCACCCTGATTGTAAAAAAGATCGTCCTCTTTGCAAAAGTGATGAGCCTCATTGTCAAAGTCATCGTCCTCATTGAAAAAGCAATCGCCCTCACTGTAAAAGTGATAACCATCATTGTAAAAGTCATCGTCCTCATTGTAAAAGTGATTGTCATCATTATAAAAGTGATTGTCATCATTATAAAAGTGATCACCGTCATTGTAAAAGTGATAACCCACATTGTAAAAGTGATCGTCCTCATTGTGAAAGTGATCGTCCTCATTGTAAAAGTGATGTCCTCATTTTAAAAGTGATCGTCCTCACTGTAAAAGTGATCACCCTCATTGTAAAAGTGATCACCCTCATTGAAAAAGTGATCACCTTAGTTGTAAATGTCGTCCACCACATTGTAAAAGTGATCGCCCTCATTGTTACAGTGATCAACCTCGATGTAAAAGTGATCGTACTCAATTTAAAAGTGATCGTCTCTATTGTAAGAGTGATCGTCCTCACTGTAAAAGTGATCATCCTCATTGTAAAAGTGATCACACTCTTTTGTAAAAGTGATGGACCTCATAGTAAAAGGGCTCACCCTCATTATAAAGGTGAACACCCTCATTGTAAAAGTGATCACGCTCATTGTAAAAGTGATTTCCCTCATTGTAAAAGTGATCTCCCTCATTGTAAAAGTGATTTCCCTCATTGTAAAAGTGATCTCCCTCATTGTAAAAGTGATCGTCCTCATTGTAAAAGTGATCATCCTCATTGTAAAAGTGATCACCCTAATTGTAAAAGTGATCGTCCTCATTGTAAAAGTGATCACCCTCAGTGTAAAAGTGATCACCCTCATTGTAAAAGTGATCACACACATTGCAAAAGCGATCTTCATCATTGTAAAAGTGATCACACGCATTGTAAGAGTGATTGTCCTCATTGTAAGTGATTTTCCTCATTGTAAAAGTGATAACCCTCATTGTAAAAGAGATCGCCCTCATTATAAAAGGGATCACCTCATTGTCAAAGTGATCATCTTCATTGTAAAAGTGATCACACTCATTGTATAAGACATCAACCTCATTGTAAAAGAGATCACCCTCATTGCAAAAGAGATCATCCACATTGCAAAAGTGATCACGCTGATTGTAAAAAAGATCGTCCTCATTTAAAAGTGATGACCCTCATTGTAAAAGTGATCATCCTCATTGTAAAAGTGATCGCCCTCAGTGTAAAAGCGATCGTCCTCATTGTAAAAGTGATCGCCCTCATTGTAAGAGTGATCGTCCTTATTGTAAAAGTGATCACGCTCATTGTAAAAGTGATCACTCTCATTGTAAAAGTGATCACCTTCATTGTAAAAGTGATCACCCTCATTGTAAAAGTGATCACCCTCATTGTAAAAGTGATCACCCTCATTGTAAAAGTGATCACCCTCATTGTAAAAGTGATCGTCCTCATTGTAAAAGTGATCGCCCTCATTGTAAAAGTGATCACCCTCATTGTGAAATTTATCACCCTCATTGTAAAATTGATCACGCTCATTGTAAAAGGGATCGTTCTCATTGTAAAAGTGATCGACCTCATTGTAAGAGTGATCATCCTCACTGTAAAAGTGATCGTCCTCATTGTAAAAGTCATCGTCCTCATTGTAAAAGTGATCGCCCTCATTTTAAAAGTGATCGTCCTCATTGTAAAAGTGATCACCCTCTTTGTAAAAGTGTTGGACCTCATTTTAAAAGCGATCATCCTCATTGTAAAAGTGATCTCCCTCATTGTAAAAGTGATCACCCACATTGTAAAAGGGATTGGCCTCATTGTAAAATCGATCACCCTCCTTGTAAAAGTGATTGTCCTCATTGTAAAAGTGATCACCCTCATTTTAAAAGTTATCACCCTCATTGTAAAAGCGATCACGCTCATTGTAAAAGTGATCACCCTCATTGAAAAAGTGATCGCCCTCATTGTAAAAGTGATCGCCCTCATGGTAAAAATTATAAACCTTGTTTAAAAATGATTGTCCTCATTTTAAAAGCGATCGTCCTCATTGTAAAAATGATCACCCTCATTGTAAAAGCGATCGCCCTCATTGTAAATGCGATTGTCCTCATTGTAAAAGTGATTGCCCTCATTGTACAAGTGATTGTCCTCATTGTAAAAGTGATCACCCACATTGTAAAAGTGATTTTCCTCATTGTAAAAGTGATCACCCTCAATGTAAAAGTGCTCGTCCTCATTGTAAAAGCGATCGTCCTCATTGTAAAAGTCATCGCCTCATTGAAAAAGTGATCACCTTCATTGTAAAAGTGATCAACCTCATCGTAAAAGTGATCACCCTCATTGTAAAAGTGATCGTCCTCATGGTAAAAGTGATTGTCCTCATTGTAAAAGTGATGTTCCTCATTGTAAAATTGATCACCCTCATTGTAAAAGTGATCGTCCTCATTATAAAAGTGATTGTCCTCATTGTAAAAGTGATTTTCCTCATTTTAAAAGTGATCACCCCCATTGTAAAAGTGATCGCCCTCATTATAAAAGTGATCGCCTCATTGTAATAGTGATAGTCCTCATTGTAAAAGTCATTGTCCTCATTGTAAAAGTGATCGTCCTCATTGTAAAAGTGATCGCCGTCATTGTAAAAGTGATCACCCTCATTGTAAAAGTGATCGCCCTCATTATAAAAGTGAACGCCTCATTGTAAAAGTGATAGTTCTCATTGTAAAAGTCATTGTCCTCATTGTAAAAGTGATTGCCCTCATTGTAAATGTGATCGTCCTCATTGTAAAAGTGATTGTCCTCATTGTAAAAGTGATAACTTTCATTGTAAAATTGATCCCCCTCATTGTAAAAGTGATTGCCTCATTGTAAAAATGATCACCATCGTTGTAAAAGACAGCGTCCTCATTGTAAAAGTGATCACCCTCATTGTAAAAGTGATCTCTGTCATTGGAAAAGTGATCGCCCTCATTGTTAAAGTCATCGTCCTCATTGTAAAAGTGATTGTCATCATTATAAAAGTGATCACCGTCATTGTAAAAGTGATCACCCTCATTTTAAAAGTGATCACCCTCATTGTAAAAGTGATCACCCTCATTGTAAAAGTGATCACCGTCATTGTAAAAGTGATCACCCTCATTTTAAAAGTGATCACCCTCATTGTAAAAGTGATCACCCTCATCATAAAAGTGATCGTCCTCATTGTAAAATGGATCACCCTCATTGTAAAAGTGATCACCCTCATTGTATAAGTCATTGTCCTCATTGTAAAAGAGATGACCCTCATTGTAAAAGTGATCGACCTCATTGTAAAAGTGATCACACTCATTGTCAAACTTATCACCCTCATTGCCAAAGTCATCGTTCTCATTTTAAAAGAGATCACCCTCATAGTAAAAGTGATCAACCTCATTGTAAAAGCGATCGTCATCATTGTAAAAGTGATCGTCCACATTTTAAAAGTGATCATCTTCACAGTAAAAATGATCACCCTCATTGTAAAAGTGATCGCACTCATTGAAAAAGTGATCACCTTAGTTGTAAATGTCATCCACCTCATTGTAAAAGTGATCGTCCTCATTGTTACAGTGATCAACCTCGATGTAAAAGTGATCGTACTCAATTTAAAAGTGATCGTCTCTATTGTAAAAGTGATCGTCCTCATTGTAAAAGTGATCACACTCTTTGTAAAAGTGATGGGCCTCATAGTAAAAGCGCTCACCCTCATTGTAAAGGTGAACACCCTCATTGTAAAAGTGATCACGCTCATTGTAAAAGTGATTTCCCTCATTGTAAAAGTGATCTCCCTCATTGTAAAAGTGATCGCCCTCATCGTAAAAGTGATCGCCCTCATTGTAAAAGTGATCGCCCTCATTGTAAAAATTATAACCCTAATTTAAAAATGATTGTCCTCATTTTAAAAGTGATCGTCCTCATTGTAAAAGTGATCACCCTCATTGTAAAAGTGATCACCCTCATCATAAAAGTGATCGTCCTCATTGTAAAATGGATCACCCTCATTGTAAAAGTGATCACCCTCATTGTATAAGTCATTGTCCTCATTGTAAAAGAGATGACCCTCATTGTAAAAGTGATCGACCTCATTGTAAAAGTGATCACACTCATTGTCAAACTTATCACCCTCATTGCCAAAGTCATCGTTCTCATTGTAAAAGTGATCACCCTCATAGTAAAAGTGAACAACCTCATTGTAAAAGCGATCGTCATCATTGTAAAAGTGATCGTCCACATTTTAAAAGTGATCATCTTCACAGTAAAAATGATCACCCTCATTGTAAAAGTGATCGCACTCATTGAAAAAGTGATCACCTTAGTTGTAAATGTCATCCACCTCATTGTAAAAGTGATCGTCCTCATTGTTACAGTGATCAACCTCGATGTAAAAGTGATCGTACTCAATTTAAAAGTGATCGTCTCTATTGTAAAAGTGATTGTCCTCATTGTAAAAGTGATCACACTCTTTGTAAAAGTGATGGGCCTCATAGTAAAAGCGCTCACCCTCATTGTAAAGGTGAACACCCTCATTGTAAAAGTGATCACGCTCATTGTAAAAGTGATTTCCCTCATTGTAAAAGTGATCTCCCTCATTGTAAAAGTGATCATCCTCATTGTAAAAGTGATCGCCCTCATTGTAAAAATTATAACCCTAATTTAAAAATGATTGTCCTCATTTTAAAAGTGATCGTCCTCATTGTAAAAATGATCACCCTCATTTTAAAAGTGCTCGTCCTCATTGTAATAGCGACCGTCCTCATTGTAAAAGTGATCGCCCTCATTGTATAAGTCATTGTCCTCATTGTAAAAGAGATGACCCTCATTGTAAAAGTGATCGACCTCATTGTAAAAGTGATCACACTCATTGTCAAACTTATCACCCTCATTGCCAAAGTCATCGTTCTCATTGTAAAAGAGATCACCCTCATAGTAAAAGTGATCAACCTCATTGTAAAAGCGATCGTCATCATTGTAAAAGTGATCACCTTAGTTGTAAATGTCATCCACCTCATTGTAAAAGTGATCGTCCTCATTGTTACAGTGATCAACCTCGATGTAAAAGTGATCGTACTCAATTTAAAAGTGATCGTCTCTATTGTAAAAGTGATCGTCCTCATTGTAAAAGTGATCACACTCTTTGTAAAAGTGATGGGCCTCATAGTAAAAGCGCTCACCCTCATTGTAAAGGTGAACACCCTCATTGTAAAAGTGATCACGCTCATTGTAAAAGTGATTTCCCTCATTGTAAAAGTGATCTCCCTCATTGTAAAAGTGATCATCCTCATTGTAAAAGTGATCGCCCTCATTGTAAAAATTATAACCCTAATTTTAAAATGATTGTCCTCATTTTAAAAGTGATCGTCCTCATTGTAAAAATGATCACCCTCATTTTAAAAGTGCTCGTCCTCATTGTAATAGCGATCGTCCTCATTGTAAAAGTGATTGCCCTCATTGTAAAAGTCATCGCCTCATTGTAAAAGTGATCGTCCTCATTGTAAAAGTGATTGCCCTCATTGTAAAAGTCATCGCCTCATTGTAAAAGTGATCACCCTATTTGTAAAAGTGATTTTCCTCATTGTAAAAGTGATCACCCTCATTGTAAAAGTGATCGCCCTCATATAAAAAGTGATCGCCTCATTGTAAAAGTGATAGTCCTCATTGTAAAAGTGATTGTCCTCATTGTTAAAGCGATCGCCTCAATGTAAAAGTGAACACCTTCATTGTAAAAGTGATCACACTCATTGTAAAAGTGATCGTCCTCTTGTAAAAGTGACCACCCTCATTGTAAAAGTGATCGCCCTCATTAAAAAAGTGACCAATGTCATTGTAAAATTGATCCCACTCATTGTAAAAGTGATCGCCTCATTGTAAAAGTGATCACCTTCATTGTAAAAGCGCACAACCCCATTGTAAAGGTGATCGCCCCCTTGTAAAAGCAATCGCCCTCGCTGTAAAAGTGATTGCCCTCATTGTTAAAGTGATCACGCTCATTGTAAAAGTGATCACCCTCATTGTAAAAGTGATCACACTCCTTCTAAAAGTGATCGTCCTCATTGTAAAAGTGATTGCCCTCATTGTAAAAGCGATCAACCTCACTGTAAAAGTGATCATCCTCATTGTAAAAGTGATCTCCCTCATTGTAAAAGTGATCATCCTCATTGTAAAAGTAATCGTCCTCATTGTAAAAGTGATCACCCTCATTATAAAAGTGATCACCCTCATTGTAAAAGTGATCACCCTCATTGTAAAAGCGATCGTCCACATTGTGAAAGTGATCGTCCTCATTGGTTGGTCCACATTGTAAAAGTGATCGTCCTCATTGTAAAAGTGATCGCCCTTATTGTAAAAATGATGACCCTCATTGTAAATGTCATCGTCCTCATTGCAACAGTGATCGTCCACATTGTAAAAGTGATCACCCTCATTGTCAAAGTTATCACCCTCATTATAAAAGTGATCGCATCATTGTAAAACTGATCGTCCTCATTGTAAAAGTGATTACCCACATTGTATAAGTTATCATCCTCATTGTAAAAATGATCGCCCTCAATGAAAAATTGATCATCTTATTTGTAAATGTCAACCTCCTCATTGTAAAAGTGATCGTCCTCATTGTTACAGTGATCACCCTCAATGTAAAAGTGATAGCCCTCATTGTCAAAGTGATAGCCCTCATTTTAAAAGTCATCACCCTCATTGTAAAACCGATAGCCCTCATTGTAAAAGTGATCATCCTCATTTTAAAAGTGATCGTCCTCATTTTAAAAGTGATCGTCCTCATTGTAAAAGTCATCATCGTCATTATAAAAGTCATCACCCTCTTCGTAATAGTGATGGACTTCATTGTAAAAGCGATCATCCTCATCGTAAAAGCGATCTCCCTGAGTGTAAAAGTGATCGCCCTCATAGTAAAAGCGATCATCCTCATGGTAAAAGCGATCTCCCTGAGTGTAAAAGTGATCGCCCTCATAGTAAAAGCGCTCACCCTCATTGTAAAAGTGACCATCCTCATTGTAAAAGTGATCACGCTCATTGTAAAAGTGATCACCCTCATTATAAAAGTGATCATCCTCATTGTAAAAGTGATCTCCATCTTTGTAAAAGTGATCGTCCTCATTGTAAAAGTGATCGTCCTCATTGTAAAAGCGATTGTCCTCATTGTAAAAGTGATCACCCTCATTGTTAAAGTGATCACCCTCATTGTAAAAGCGATTGTCCTCATTGTCTAAGTGATCACCCTCATTGTAAAAGTGCTCGTCCTCATTGTAAAAGTGATCACCCTCATTGTAAAAATGATCACCCTCATTGTAAAATTGATACCCTCATTATAAAAGTGATCGCCTCATTGTACATGTGATCACCCTCATTGTATAAGTCATTATCCTCATTGCTAAAGAGATCACCCTCATTGCAAAAGTTATCACCTTCATTGTAAAAGTGATCAACCTCATTGTAAAAGTGATCACCCAAATTGTCAAAGATATCGCCCTCATTGCCAAAGTCATCGTCCTCATTGTAAAAGTGATCACCCTAATTGTAAAAGTGATCACCCTCATAGTAAAAGTGATCACCCTCATTGTAAAAGCGATCGTCATCATTGTAAAAGTGATCGTCCTCATTGTAAAAGTGATCACCCTCATAGTAAAAGTGATCACCCTCATTGTAAAAGCGATCGTCATCATTGTAAAAGTGATCGTCCTCATTGTAAAAGTGATCACCCTCATTGTAAAAGTGATCACCCTCATTGTAAAAGCGATCGTCCACATTGTGAAAGTGATCGTCCTCATTGGTTGGTCCACATTGTAAAAGTGATCGTCCTCATTGTAAAAGTGATCGCCCTTATTGTAAAAATGATGACCCTCATTGTAAATGTCATCGTCCTCATTGCAACAGTGATCGTCCACATTGTAAAAGTGATCGCCCTCATTGTAAAAGTGATCACCCTCATTGTAAAAGTGATTGTCCTCATTGTAAAAGTGATCACCCTCATTGTAAAACTCTTGGTCCACATTGTAAAAGTGATCACCCTCATTGAAAAACTCTTGGTCCACATTGTAAAAGTGATCACCCTCATTGTAAAACTATTGGTCCACATTGTAAAAGTGATCGTCCTCATTGTAAAAGTGATTAACCTCAATGTAAAAGCGATAGCCCCCATTGTAAAAGTGATCGTCCTCATTGTAAAATGATCACCCTCATTGTAAAAGTGATCGTCCTCCTTGTAAAACTCATCGTCCTCATTGTAAAAGTCATCGTCCTCATTATAAAATGGATGGACCTCATTGTAAAACTTATCATCCTCATTGTAAAAGTGATTGTCCTCATTGTAAGTGATCACCCTCATTGTAAAATTGCTGGACCTCATTGTAAAAGCGATCCTCATTGTAAATGTGATAGCCCTCATTGTAAAAGCGATCGCCCTCACTGTAAGTGATCGCATTCATTATAAAAGTGATCACCCACATTGTAAAAGTGATCTTCCTAACAGTAAAAGTGATCATTCTCATTGTTAAAGTGATCCCTCATTGTCAATGTGATCGTCCTCATTGGAAAACTGATCACGCCCATTGGAAAAGTGATCATCCTCATTGTAAAACCGATCACACTCATTGTAAATGTGATTGTCCTCATTGAAAAAGTGATTGCCCTCATTGTAAATGTGATTGTCCTCATTGTAAAAGTGATCACCCTCATTGTAAAAGTAAGCACCCTCATTGTAAAAGTGGTCGTACTCATTGTAAAAGTGGTCGCCCTCATTGTAAAAGTGATTGTCCTCATTGCAAATGTGATCACCCTCATTTTAAAGTGATCACACTCATTGTAAAAGTGATCGTCCTCATTGTAAAAATGATCATCCTCATTGTAAAAGTGATCACCCTCAATGAAAATGTGATCACCTTAATTGTAAATATCATCCTCCTCATTGTAAAAGTGATCATCCTCATTGTTACAGTGATCACCCTCACTGCAAAAGTGATAGCCCTCATTGTAAAACCGATAGCCCTCATTGTAAAAGTGATCGTCCTCATTTTAAAAGTGATCGTCCTCACTGTAAAAGTGATCGTCCTCATTGTAAAAGCGATCGTCCTCATTTTAAAAATGATTGTCCTCATTGTAAAAGTGATTTTCCTCATTGTAAAAGTGATCACCCTCATTGTAAAATTGATCCCCCTCATTGTAAATGTGATCGCCTCATTGTAAAAGTGATCACCCTCATTGTAAAAGTGATCGACCTCATTGTAAAGGTGATCACACTCATTGTCAAATTTATCACCCTCATTGCCAGAGTCATCGTTCTCATTGTAAAAGAGATCACCCTCATAGTAAAAGTGATCACCCTCATTGTAAAAGCGATCGTCATCATTGTAAAAGTGATCGTCCTCATTGTAAAAGTGATCACACTCATTGTAAAAGTGATTGTCCTCATTGTAAGAGTGATTTTCCTCATTGTCTAAGTGATCACCCTCATTGTAAAAGTGCTCGTCCTCATTGTAAAAGTGATCACCCTCATTGTAAAAATGATCACCCTCATTGTAAAATTGATACCCTCATTATAAAAGTGATCACCTCATTGTACATGTGATCACCCTCATTGTATAAGTCATTATCCTCATTGCTAAAGAGATCACCCTCATTGCAAAAGTTATCACCTTCATTGTAAAAGTGATCAACCTCATTGTAAAAGTGATCACCCAAATTGTCAAAGATATCGCCCTCATTGCCAAAGTCATCGTCCTCATTGTAAAAGTGATCACCCTCATTGTAAAAGTGATCACCCTCATTGTAAAAGTGATCACCCTCATTGTAAAAGTGATCACACTCATTGTAAAAGCGATCGTCCACATTGTGAAAGTGATCGTCCTCATTGGTTGGTCCACATTGTAAAAGTGATCGTCCTCATTGTAAAAGTGATCGCCCTTATTGTAAAAATGATGACCCTCATTGTAAAAGTCATCATCCTCATTGCAACAGTGATCGTCCACATTGTAAAAGTGATCGCCCTCATTGTAAAAGTGATCACCATCATTGTAAAAGTGATTGTCCTCATTGTAAAAGTGATCACCCTCATTGTAAAACTCTTGGTCCACATTGTAAAAGTGATCACCCTCATTGAAAAACTCTTGGTCCACATTGTAAAAGTGATCACCCTCATTGTAAAACTATTGGTCCACATCGTAAAAGTGATCGTCCTCATTGTAAAAGTGATTAACCTCAATGTAAAAGCGATAGCCCCCATTGTAAAAGTGATCGTCCTCATTGTAAAATGATCACCCTCATTGTAAAACTCATCGTCCTCATTGTAAAAGTCATCGTCCTCATTATAAAATGGATGGACCTCATTGTAAAACTTATCATCCTCATTGTAAAAGTGATTGTCCTCATTGTAAAAGTGATCACCCTCATTGTAAAATTGCTGGACCTCATTGTAAAAGCGATCCTCATTGTAAATGTGATAGCCCTCATTGTAAAAGCGATCGCCCTCACTGTAAGTGATCGCATTCATTATAAAAGTGATCACCCACATTGTAAAAGTGATCTTCCTAACAGTAAAAGTGATCATTCTCATTGTTAAAGTGATCCCTCATTGTCAATGTGATCGTCCTCATTGGAAAACTGATCACGCCCATTGGAAAAGTGATCATCCTCATTGTAAAACCGATCACACTCATTGTAAATGTGATTGTCCTCATTGAAAAAGTGATTGCCCTCATTGTAAATGTGATTGTCCTCATTGTAAAAGTGATCACCCTCATTGTAAAAGTAAGCACCCTCATTGTAAAAGTGGTCGTCCTCATTGTAAAAGTGGTCGCCCTCATTGTAAAAGTGATTGTCCTCATTGCAAATGTGATCACCCTCATTTTAAAGTGATCACACTCATTGTAAAAGTGATCGTCCTCATTGTAAAAATGATCATCCTCATTGTAAAAGTGATCACCCTCAATGAAAATGTGATCACCTTAATTGTAAATATCATCCTCCTCATTGTAAAAGTGATCATCCTCATTGTTACAGTGATCACCCTCACTGCAAAAGTGATAGCCCTCATTGTAAAACCGATAGCCCTCATTGTAAAAGTGATCGTCCTCATTTTAAAAGTGATCGTCCTCACTGTAAAAGTGATCGTCCTCATTGTAAAAGCGATCGTCCTCATTTTAAAAATGATTGTCCTCATTGTAAAAGTGATTTTCCTCATTGTAAAAGTGATCACCCTCATTGTAAAATTGATCCCCCTCATTGTAAATGTGATCACCTCATTGTAAAAGTGATCACCCTCATTGTAAAAGTGATCGACCTCATTGTAAAGGTGATCACACTCATTGTCAAATTTATCACCCTCATTGCCAGAGTCATCGTTCTCATTGTAAAAGAGATCACCCTCATAGTAAAAGTGATCACCCTCATTGTAAAAGAGATCGTCATCATTGTAAAAGTGATCGTCCTCATTGTAAAAGTGATCACACTCATTGTAAAAGTGATTGTCCTCATTGTAAGAGTGATTTTCCTCATTGTAAAAGTGATCACCTTCATTATAAAAGTGATCACGCTCATTGTAAAAGTGATCGTCCTCATTGTAAAAGTGATCACCCTCATTGTATAAGTCATCGTCCTCATTGTAAAAGAGATCACTCTCATTGCAAAAGTGATCACCCTCATTGCAAAAGTTATGTCCCTCATTGTAAAAAAGATCGTCCTCATTTTAAAAGTGATCGTCCTCATTGTAAAAGTGACTGTCCTCATTGTAAAATCGATCGCCCTCATTGTAAAAGTGATCACCCTCAATGTAAAAGTGATCACCCTCAATGTAAAAGTGATCACCCTCATTGTAGAAGTGCTCGTCCTCATTGTGAAAGTGATCATCCTCATTGTAAAAGTGATCGCCCTCATTGTAAAAGTGATCACCTTCATTGTAAAAGTGATCATCCTCATTGTAAAAGAGATCGTCCTCACTGTAAAAGTGATCACACTCCTTCTAAAAGTGATCGTCCTCATTGTAAAAGTGATTGCCCTCATTGTAAAAGTGATCACCTTCATTGTAAAAGTGATCATCCTCATTGTAAAAGAGATCGTCCTCACTGTAAAAGTGATCACACTCCTTCTAAAAGTGATCGTCCTCATTGTAAAAGTGATTGCCCTCATTGTAAAAGCGATCAACCTCACTGTAAAAGTGATCATCCTCATTGTAAAAGTGATCTCCCTCATTGTAAAAGTGATCATCCTCATTGTAAAAGTGATCGTCCTCATTGTAAAAGTGATCACCCACATTGTAAAAGCTACCGTCCTCATTGTAAAATCAATCCCCCGCATTGTAAAAGCGATTGTCCTCATTGTAATAGTGATCACCCTCATTGTAAAAGTGATCACCCTCATTGTCAAAGTTATCACCCTCATTATAAAAGTGATCGCATCATTGTAAAACTGATCGTCCTCATTGTAAAAGTGATTACCCACATTGTATAAGTTATCATCCTCATTGTAAAAATGATCGCCCTCAATGAAAAATTGATCATCTTATTTGTAAATGTCAACCTCCTCATTGTAAAAGTGATCGTCCTCATTGTTACAGTGATCACCCTCAATGTAAAAGTGATAGCCCTCATTGTCAAAGTGATAGCCCTCATTTTAAAAGTCATCACCCTCATTGTAAAACCGATAGCCCTCATTGTAAAAGTGATCATCCTCATTTTAAAAGCGATCGTCCTCATTTTAAAAGTGATCGCCCTCATTGTAAAAGTCATCGTCCTCATTATAAAAGTCATCACCCTCTTCGTAATAGTGATGGACTTCATTGTAAAAGCGATCATCCTCATCGTAAAAGCGATCTCCCTGAGTGTAAAAGTGATCGCCCTCATAGTAAAAGCGCTCACCCTAATTTTAAAAGTGACCACCCTCAATGTAAAAGTGATCATCCGCATTGTAAAAGTGATCATCCTCATTGTAAAGGTGATCGCCCTCATTGTAAAAGTGATCACGCTCATTGTAAAAGTGATCACCCTCATTGTAAAAGTGATCATCCTCATTGTAAAAGTGATCTCCATCTTTGTAAAAGTGATCGTCCTCATTGTAAAAGTGATCGTCCTCATTGTAAAAGTGATCACCCTCATTATAAAAGTGATCGCCCTCATTGTAAAAGTGATCACGCTCATTGTAAAAGTGATCACCCTCATTGTAAAAGTGATCATCCTCATTGTAAAAGTGATCTCCATCTTTGTAAAAGTGATCGTCCTCATTGTAAAAGTGATCGTCCTCATTGTAAAAGCGACTGTCCTCATTGTAAAAGTGATCACCCTCATTGTAAAAGCGATTGTCCTCATTGTCTAAGTGATCACCCTCATTGTAAAAGTGCTCGTCCTCATTGTAAAAGTGATCGTCTTCATTGTAAAAGTGACCACCCTCATTGTAAAAGTGATCGCCCTCATTAAAAAAGTGACCAACTTCATTGTAAAATTGATCCCCCTCATTGTAAAAGTGATCGCCTCATTGTAAAAGTGATCACCTTCATTGTAAAGGCGCTCAACCCCATTGTAAAGGTGATCGCCCCCTTGTAAAAGCAATCGCCCTCACTGTAAAAGTGATTGCCCTCATTGTTAAAGTGATCACGCTCATTGTAAAAGTGATCACCCTCATTGTAAAAGTGATCGCCCTCATTGTAAAAGTGATTGTCCTCATTGTAAAAGTGATTTTCCTCATTGTAAAAGTGATCACCCTCATTATAAAAGTGATCACGCTCATTGTAAAAGTGATCGTCCTCATTGTAAAAGTGATCACCCTCATTGTATAAGTCATCGTCCTCATTGTAAAAGAGATCGTCCTCATTGCAAAAGAGATCACCCTCATTGCAAAAGTTATGTCCCTCATTGTAAAAAAGATCATCCTCATTTTAAAAGTGATCACCCTCATTGTAAAAGTGATCGTCCTCATTGTAAAAGTGACTGTCCTCATTGTAAAATCGATCGCCCTCATTGTAAAAGTGATCACCCTCAATGTAAAAGTGATCACCCTCATTGTAAAAGTGATCACCCTCATTGTAGAAGTGCTCGTCCTCATTGTGAAGGCGATCGTCCTCATTGTGAAAGTCATCGTCCTCATTGTAAAAGTGATCGCCCTCATTGTAAAAGTGATCACCTTCATTGTAAAAGTGATCATCCTCATTGTAAAATAGATCGTCCTCACTGTAAAAGTGATCACACTCCTTCTAAAAGTGATCGTCCTCATTGTAAAAGTGATTGCCTTCATTGTAAAAGTGATCACCTTCATTGTAAAAGTGATCATCCTCATTGTAAGAGAGATCGTCCTCACTGTAAAAGTGATCACACTCCTTCTAAAAGTGATCGTCCTCATTGTAAAAGTGATCGTCCTCATTGTAAAAGTGATTGCCCTCATTGTAAAAGCGATCAACCTCACTGTAAAAGTGATCATCCTCATTGTAAAAGTGATCTCCCTCATTGTAAAAGTGATCATCCTCATTGTAAAAGTGATCGTCCTCATTGTAAAAGTGATCACCCACATTGTAAAAGCTACCGTCCTCATTGTAAAATCAGTCGCCCGCATTGTAAAAGCGATTGTCCTCATTGTAATAGTGATCACCCTCATTGTAAAAGTGATCACCCTCATTGTCAAAGTTATCACCCTCATTATAAAAGTGATCGCATCATTGTAAAACTGATCGTCCTCATTGTAAAAGTGATTACCCACATTGTATAAGTTATCATCCTCATTGTAAAAATGATCGCCCTCAATGAAAAATTGATCATCTTATTTGTAAATGTCAGCCTCCTCATTGTAAAAGTGATCGTCCTCATTGTTACAGTGATCACCCTCAATGCAAAAGTGATAGCCCTCATTGTCAAAGTGATAGCCCTCATTTTAAAAGTCATCACCCTCATTGTAAAACCGATAGCCCTCATTGTAAAAGTGATCATCCTCATTTTAAGAGTGATCATCCTCATTTTAAAAGTGATCGTCCTCATTGTAAAAGTCATCGTTCTCATTACAAAAGTCATCACCCTCTTCGTAATAGTGATGGACTTCATTGTAAAAGCGATCATCCTCATGGTAAAAGTGATCTCCCTGAGTGTAAAAGTGATCGCCCTCATAGTAAAAGCGCTCACCCTCATTGTAAAAGTGACCACCCTCATTGTAAAAGTGATCATCCGCATTGTAAAAGTGATCATCCTCATTGTAAAGGTGATCGCCCTCATTGTAAAAGTGATCACGCTCATTGTAAAAGTGATCACCCTCATTGTAAAAGTGATCATCCTCATTGTAAAAGTGATCTCCATCTTTGTAAAAGTGATCGTCCTCATTGTAAAAGTGATCGTCCTCATTGTAAAAGTGATCACCCTCATTATAAAAGTGATCGCCCTCATTGTAAAAGTGATCACGCTCATTGTAAAAGTGATCACCCTCATTGTAAAAGTGATCATCCTCATTGTAAAAGTGATCTCCATCTTTGTAAAAGTGATCGTCCTCATTGTAAAAGTGATCGTCCTCATTGTAAAAGCGACTGTCCTCATTGTAAAAGTGATCACCCTCATTGTAAAAGCGATTGTCCTCATTGTCTAAGTGATCACCCTCATTGTAAAAGTGCTCGTCCTCATTGTAAAAGTGATCGTCTTCATTGTAAAAGTGACCACCCTCATTGTAAAAGTGATCGCCCTCATTAAAAAAGTGACCAACTTCATTGTAAAATTGATCCCCCTCATTGTAAAAGTGATCGCCTCATTGTAAAAGTGATCACCTTCATTGTAAAGGCGCTCAACCCCATTGTAAAGGTGATCGCCCCCTTGTAAAAGCAATCGCCCTCACTGTAAAAGTGATTGCCCTCATTGTTAAAGTGATCACGCTCATTGTAAAAGTGATCACCCTCATTGTAAAAGTGATCGCCCTCATTGTAAAAGTGATTGTCCTCATTGTAAAAGTGATTTTCCTCATTGTAAAAGTGATCACCCTCATTATAAAAGTGATCACGCTCATTGTAAAAGTGATCGTCCTCATTGTAAAAGTGATCACCCTCATTGTATAAGTCATCGTCCTCATTGTAAAAGAGATCGTCCTCATTGCAAAAGAGATCACCCTCATTGCAAAAGTTATGTCCCTCATTGTAAAAAAGATCATCCTCATTTTAAAAGTGATCACCCTCATTGTAAAAGTGATCGTCCTCATTGTAAAAGTGACTGTCCTCATTGTAAAATCGATCGCCCTCATTGTAAAAGTGATCACCCTCAATGTAAAAGTGATCACCCTCATTGTAGAAGTGCTCGTCCTCATTGTGAAGGCGATCGTCCTCATTGTGAAAGTCATCGTCCTCATTGTAAAAGTGATCGCCCTCATTGTAAAAGTGATCACCTTCATTGTAAAAGTGATCATCCTCATTGTAAAATAGATCGTCCTCACTGTAAAAGTGATCACACTCCTTCTAAAAGTGATCGTCCTCATTGTAAAAGTGATTGCCTTCATTGTAAAAGTGATCACCTTCATTGTAAAAGTGATCATCCTCATTGTAAGAGAGATCGTCCTCACTGTAAAAGTGATCACACTCCTTCTAAAAGTGATCGTCCTCATTGTAAAAGTGATCGTCCTCATTGTAAAAGTGATTGCCCTCATTGTAAAAGCGATCAACCTCACTGTAAAAGTGATCATCCTCATTGTAAAAGTGATCTCCCTCATTGTAAAAGTGATCATCCTCATTGTAAAAGTGATCGTCCTCATTGTAAAAGTGATCACCCACATTGTAAAAGCTACCGTCCTCATTGTAAAATCAGTCGCCCGCATTGTAAAAGCGATTGTCCTCATTGTAATAGTGATCACCCTCATTGTAAAAGTGATCACCCTCATTGTCAAAGTTATCACCCTCATTATAAAAGTGATCGCATCATTGTAAAACTGATCGTCCTCATTGTAAAAGTGATTACCCACATTGTATAAGTTATCATCCTCATTGTAAAAATGATCGCCCTCAATGAAAAATTGATCATCTTATTTGTAAATGTCAGCCTCCTCATTGTAAAAGTGATCGTCCTCATTGTTACAGTGATCACCCTCAATGCAAAAGTGATAGCCCTCATTGTCAAAGTGATAGCCCTCATTTTAAAAGTCATCACCCTCATTGTAAAACCGATAGCCCTCATTGTAAAAGTGATCATCCTCATTTTAAGAGTGATCATCCTCATTTTAAAAGTGATCGTCCTCATTGTAAAAGTCATCGTTCTCATTACAAAAGTCATCACCCTCTTCGTAATAGTGATGGACTTCATTGTAAAAGCGATCATCCTCATGGTAAAAGTGATCTCCCTGAGTGTAAAAGTGATCGCCCTCATAGTAAAAGCGCTCACCCTCATTGTAAAAGTGACCACCCTCATTGTAAAAGTGATCATCCTCATGGTAAAAGTGATCATCCTCATTGTAAAGGTGATCGCCTTCATTGTAAAAGTGATCATCCTCATGGTAAAAGTGATCATCCTCATTGTAAAGGTGATCGCCTTCATTGTAAAAGTGATCACGCTCATTGTAAAAGTGATCACCCTCATTGTAAAAGTGATCATCCTCATTGTAAAAGTGATCTCCATCTTTGTAAAAGTGATCATCCTCATTGTAAAAGTGATCGTCCTCACTGTAAAAGCGATTGTCCTCATTGTAAAAGTGATCACCCTCATTGTTAAAGTGATCACCCTCATTGTAAAAGCGATTGTCCTCATTGTCTAAGTGATCACCCTCATTGTAAAAGTGCTCGTCCTCATTGTAAAAGTGATCACCCTCATTGTAAAAGTGATCACCCTCATTGTAAAATTGATACCGTCATTATAAAAGTGATCGCCTCATTGTACATGTGATCACCCTCATTGTATAAGTCATTATCCTCATTGCTAAAGAGATCACCCTCATTGCAAAAGTTATCACCTTCATTGTAAAAGTGATCAACCTCATTGTAAAAGTGATCACCCTAATTGTCAAAGATATCGCCCTCATTGCCAAAGTCATCGTCCTCATTGTAAAAGTGATCACCCTCATTGTAAAAGTGATCACCCTCATTGTAAAAGCGATCGTCCACATTGTAAAAGTGATCGTCCTCATTGTAAAAGTGATCGCCCTTATTGTAAAAATGATGACCCTCATTGTAAAAGTGATTGTCCACATTGTAAAAGTGATCACCCTCATTGAAAAACTCTTGGTCCACATTGTAAAAGTGATCACCCTCATTGTAAAACTCTTGGTCCACATTGTAAAAGTGATCGTCCTCATTGTAAAAGTGATTAACCTCAATGTAAAAGCGATAGCCCCCATTGTAAAAGTGATCACCCTCATTGTAAAAGTGATCGTCCTCCTTGTAAAAGTCATAGTCCTCACTGTAAAATGGATGGACCTCATTGTAAAACCGATCATCCTCATTGTAAAAGTGATTGTCCTCATTGTAAGTGATCAGCCTCATTGTAAAATTGCTGGACCTCATTGTAAAAGCGATCCTCATTGTAAAAGTGATAGCCCTCATTGTAAAAGCGATCGCCCTCACTGTAAGTGATCGTATTCATTGTAAAAGTGATCACCCACATAGTAAAAGTGATCTTACTAATTGTAAAAGTGATCATTCTCATTGTTAAAGTGATCCCCTAATTGTCAATGTGATCGTCCTCATTGGAAAACTGATCACGTCCATTGGAAAAGTGATCATCCTCATTGTAAAACCGATCACCCTCATTGTAAATGTGATTGTCCTCATTGAAAAAGTGATTGCCCTCATTGTAAATGTGATTGTACTCATTGTAAAAGTGATCACCCTCATTGTAAAAGTGATCATCCTCATTTTAAAAGTGATCGTCCTCACTGTAAAAGTGATCGTCCTCATTGTAAAAGCGATCGTCCTCATTTTAAAAATGATTGTCCTCATTGTAAAAGTGATTGCACTCATTGTAAAAGTGATCACCTCATTGTAAAAGTGATCACCCTCATTGTAAAATTGATCCCCCTCATTGTAAATGTGATCGCCTCATTGTAAAAGTGATCACCCTCATTGTATAAGTCATTCTCCTCATTTTAAAAGAGATGACCCTCATTGTAAAAGTGATCGACCTCATTGTAAAAGTGATCACACTCATTGTCAAATTTATCACCCTCATTGCCAAAGTCATCGTTCTCATTGTAAAAGAGATCACCCTCATAGTAAAAGTGATCACCCTCATTGTAAAAGCGATCGTCATCATTGTAAAAGTGATCGTCCTCATTGTAAAAGTGATCACACTCATTGTAAAAGTGATTGTCCTCATTGTAAAAGTGATTTTCCTCATTGTAAAAGTGATCACCCTCATTATAAAAGTGATCACGCTCATTGTAAAAGTGATCGTCCTCATTGTAAAAGTGATCACCCTCATTGTATAAGTCATCGTCCTCATTGTAAAAGATATCACCCTCATTGCAAAAGTGATCACCCTCATTGCAAAAGTTATGTCCCTCATTGTAAAAAAGATCATCCTCATTTTAAAAGTGATCACCCTCATTGTAAAAGTGATCGTCCTCATTGTAAAAGTGACTGTCCTCATTGTAAAATCGATCACCCTCATTGTAAAAGTGATCACCCTCAATGTAAAAGTGATCACCCTCATTGTAGAAGTGCTCGTCCTCATTGTGAAGGCGATCATCCTCATTGTGAAAGTGATCGTCCTCATTGTAAAAGTGATCGCCCTCATTGTAAAAGTGATCACCTTCATTGTAAAAGTAATCATCCTCATTGTAAAAGAGATCGTCCTCACTGTAAAAGTGATCACACTCCTTCTTAAAGTGATCGTCCTCATTGTAAAAGTGATTGCCTTCATTGTAAAAGTGATCACCTTCATTGTAAAAGTGATCATCCTCATTGTAAAAGAGATCGTCCTCACTGTAAAAGTGATCACACTCCTTCTAAAAGTGATCGTCCTCATTGTAAAAGTGATTGCCCTCATTGTAAAAGCGATCAACCTCACTGTAAAAGTGATCATCCTCATTGTAAAAGTGATCTCCCTCATTGTAAAAGTGATCATCCTCATTGTAAAAGTGATCGTCCTCATTGTAAAAGTGATCACCCTCATTATAAAAGTGATCACCCTCATTGTAAAAGTGATCACCCTCATTGTAAAAGCGATCGTCCACATTGTGAAAGTGATCGTCCTCATTGGTTGGTCCACATTGTAAAAGTGATCATCCTCATTGTAAAAGTGATCGCCCTTATTGTAAAAATGATGACCCTCATTGTAAAAGTCATCATCCTCATTGCAACAGTGATCGTCCACATTGTAAAAGTGATCGCCCTCATTGTAAAAGTGATCACCCTCATTGTAAAAGTGATCACCCTCATTGTAAAAGTGATCACCCTCATTGTAAAACTTTTGGTCCACATTGTAAAAGTGATCACCCTCATTGAAAAACTCTTGGTCCACATTGTAAAAGTGATCACCCTCATTGTAAAACTCTTGGTCCACATTGTAAAAGTGATCGTCCTCATTGTAAAAGTGATTAACCTCAATGTAAAAGCGATAGCCCCCATTGTAAAAGTGATCACCCTCATTGTAAAAGTGATCGTCCTCCTTGTAAAAGTCATAGTCCTCACTGTAAAATGGATGGACCTCATTGTAAAACCGATCATCCTCATTGTAAAAGTGATTGTCCTCATTGTAAGTGATCAGCCTCATTGTAAAATTGCTGGACCTCATTGTAAAAGCGATCCTCATTGTACATGTGATAGCCCTCATTGTAAAAGCGATCGCCCTCACTGTAAGTGATCGCATTCATTGTAAAAGTGATCACCCACATTGTAAAAGTGATCTTCCTAATTGTAAAAGTGATCATTCTCATTGTTAAAGTGATCCCCTAATTGTCAATGTGATCGTCCTCATTGGAAAACTGATCACGCCCATTGGAAAAGTGATCATCCTCATTGTAAAACCGATCACCCTCATTGTAAATGTGATTGTCCTCATTGAAAAAGTGATCACACTCATTGTAAAAGTGATTGTCCTCATTGTAAAAGTGATTTTCCTCATTGTAAAAGTGATCACCCTCATTATAAAAGTGATCACGCTCATTGTAAAAGTGATCACCCTCATTGTATAAGTCATCGTCCTCATTGTAAAAGATATCACCCTCATTGCAAAAGTGATCACCCTCATTGCAAAAGTTATGTCCCTCATTGTAAAAAAGATCATCCTCATTTTAAAAGTGATCACCCTCATTGTAAAAGTGATCGTCCTCATTGTAAAAGTGACTGTCCTCATTGTAAAATCGATCACCCTCATTGTAAAAGTGATCACCCTCAATGTAAAAGTGATCACCCTCATTGTAGAAGTGCTCGTCCTCATTGTGAAGGCGATCATCCTCATTGTGAAAGTGATCGTCCTCATTGTAAAAGTGATCGCCCTCATTGTAAAAGTGATCACCTTCATTGTAAAAGTGATCATCCTCATTGTAAAAGAGATCGTCCTCACTGTAAAAGTGATCACACTCCTTCTTAAAGTGATCGTCCTCATTGTAAAAGTGATTGCCTTCATTGTAAAAGTGATCACCTTCATTGTAAAAGTGATCATCCTCATTGTAAAAGAGATCGTCCTCACTGTAAAAGTGATCACACTCCTTCTAAAAGTGATCGTCCTCATTGTAAAAGTGATTGCCCTCATTGTAAAAGCGATCAACCTCACTGTAAAAGTGATCATCCTCATTGTAAAAGTGATCTCCCTCATTGTAAAAGCGATCATCCTCATTGTAAAAGTGATCGTCCTCATTGTAAAAGTGATCACCCTCATTATAAAAGTGATCACCCTCATTGTAAAAGTGATCACCCTCATTGTAAAAGCGATCGTCCACATTGTGAAAGTGATCGTCCTCATTGGTTGGTCCACATTGTAAAAGTGATCGTCCTCATTGTAAAAGTGATCGCCCTTATTGTAAAAATGATGACCCTCATTGTAAAAGTCATCATCCTCATTGCAACAGTGATCGTCCACATTGTAAAAGTGATCGCCCTCATTGTAAAAGTGATCACCCTCATTGTAAAAGTGATCACCCTCATTGTAAAAGTGATCACCCTCATTGTAAAACTTTTGGTCCACATTGTAAAAGTGATCACCCTCATTGAAAAACTCTTGGTCCACATTGTAAAAGTGATCACCCTCATTGTAAAAGTGATTAACCTCAATGTAAAAGCGATAGCCCCCATTGTAAAAGTGATCACCCTCATTGTAAAAGTGATCGTCCTCCTTGTAAAAGTCATAGTCCTCACTGTAAAATGGATGGACCTCATTGTAAAACCGATCATCCTCATTGTAAAAGTGATTGTCCTCATTGTAAGTGATCAGCCTCATTGTAAAATTGCTGGACCTCATTGTAAAAGCGATCCTCATTGTACATGTGATAGCCCTCATTGTAAAAGCGATCGCCCTCACTGTAAGTGATCGCATTCATTGTAAAAGTGATCACCCACATTGTAAAAGTGATCTTCCTAATTGTAAAAGTGATCATTCTCATTGTTAAAGTGATCCCCTAATTGTCAATGTGATCGTCCTCATTGGAAAACTGATCACGCCCATTGGAAAAGTGATCATCCTCATTGTAAAACCGATCACCCTCATTGTAAATGTGATTGTCCTCATTGAAAAAGTGATTGCCCTCATTGTAAATGTGATTGTCCTCATTGTAAAAGTGATCACCTTCATTGTAAAAGTGATCATCCTCATTTTAAAAGTGATCGTCCTCACTGTAAAAGTGATCGTCCTCATTGTAATAGCGATCGTCCTCATTTTAAAAATGATTGTCCTCATTGTAAAGGTGATCGCCCTCATTGTAAAAGTGATCACGCTCATTGTAAAGGTGATCACCCTCATTGTAAAAGTGATCATCCTCATTGTAAAAGTGATCGTCCTCATTGTAAAAGCGATTGTCCTCATTGTAAAAGTGATCACCCTCATTGTTAAAGTGATCACCCTCATTGTAAAAGCGATTGTCCTCATTGCCTAAGTGATCACCCTCATTGTAAAAGTGCTCGTCCTCATTGTAAAAGTGATCACCCTCATTGTAAAAGTGATCACCCTCATTGTAAAATTGATACCCTCATTATAAAAGTGATCGCCTCATTGTACATGTGATCACCCTCATTGTATAAGTCATTATCCTCATTGCTAAAGAGATCACCCTCATTGCAAAAGTTATCACCTTCATTGTAAAAGTGATCAACCTCATTGTAAAAGTGATCACCCTAATTGTCAAAGATATCGCCCTCATTGCCAAAGTCATCGTCCTCATTGTAAAAGTGATCACCCTAATTGTAAAAGTGGTCACCCTCATAGTAAAAGTGATCACCCTCATTGTAAAAGCGATCGTCATCATTGTAAAAGTGATCGTCCTCATTGTAAAAGTGATCACACTCATTGTAAAAGTGATTGTCCTCATTGTAAAAGTGATTTTCCTCATTGTAAAAGTGATCACCCTCATTATAAAAGTGATCACGTTCATTGTAAAAGTGATCGTCCTCATTGTAAAAGTGATCACCCTCATTGTATAAGTCATCGTCCTCATTGTAAAAGAGATCACCCTCATTGCAAAAGTGATCACCCTCATTGCAAAAGTTATGTCCCTCATTGTAAAAAAGATCATCCTCATTTTAAAAGTGATCACCCTCATTGTAAAAGTGATCGTCCTCATTGTAAAAGTGACTGTCCTCATTGTAAAATCGATCGCCCTCATTGTAAAAGTGATCACCCTCAATGTAAAAGTGATCACCCTCATTGTAGAAGTGCTCGTCCTCATTGTGAAGGCGATCGTCCTCATTGTGAAAGTGATCGTCCTCATTGTAAAAGTGATCGCCCTCATTGTAAAAGTGATCACCTTCATTGTAAAAGTGATCATCCTCATTGTAAAAGAGATCGTCCTCACTGTAAAAGTGATCACACTCCTTCTTAAAGTGATCGTCCTCATTGTAAAAGTGATTGCCTTCATTGTAAAAGTGATCACCTTCATTGTAAAAGTGATCATCCTCATTGTAAAATAGATCGTCCTCACTGTAAAAGTGATCACACTCCTTCTAAAAGTGATCGTCCTCATTGTAAAAGTGATTGCCCTCATTGTAAAAGCGATCAACCTCACTGTAAAAGTGATCATCCTCATTGTAAAAGTGATCTCCCTCATTGTAAAAGTGATCATCCTCATTGTAAAAGTGATCGTCCTCATTGTAAAAGTGATCACCCTCATTATAAAAGTGATCACCCTCATTGTAAAAGTGATCACCCTCATTGTAAAAGCGATCGTCCACATTGTGAAAGTGATCGTCCTCATTGGTTGGTCCACATTGTAAAAGTGATCGTCCTCATTGTAAAAGTGATCGCCCTTATTGTAAAAATGATGACCCTCATTGTAAAAGTCATCATCCTCATTGCAACAGTGATCGTCCACATTGTAAAAGTGATCGCCCTCATTGTAAAAGTGATCACCCTCATTGTAAAAGTGATCACCCTCATTGTAAAACTTTTGGTCCACATTGTAAAAGTGATCACCCTCATTGTAAAACTCTTGGTCCACATTGTAAAAGTGATCGTCCTCATTGTAAAAGTGATTAACCTCAATGTAAAAGCGATAGCCCCCATTGTAAAAGTGATCGTCCTCATTGTAAAATGATCACCCTCATTGTAAAAGTGATCGTCCTCCTTGTAAAAGCGATTGTCCTCATTGTAAAAGTGATCACCCTCATTGTAAAAGTGATCACCCTCATTGTAAAAGCGATCACCCTCATTGTAAAAGTGATCGCCTCATTGTACACATGATCACCCTCATTGTATAAGTCATTATCCTCATTGCTAAAGAGATTACCCTCATTGTAATAGTGATCACCTTCATTGTAATAGTGATCAACCTCAATGTAAAAGTGATCGCCCTCATTGTCAAAGATATCACCCTCATTGCCAAAGTCATCGTCCTCATTGTAAAAGTGATCACCCTCATTGTAAAAGTGATCACCCTCATTGTAAAAGCAATCATCCACATTGTAAAAGTGATCGTCCTCATTGGTTGGTCCACATTGTAAAAGTGATCGTCCTCATTGGTTGGTCCAAATTGTAAAAGTGATCGTCCTCATTGTAAAAGTGATCGCCCTCATTGTAAAAGTGATCACCCTCATTGTAAACGTCATCGTCCTCATTGCAACAGTGATCATCCACATTGTAAAAGTGATCACCCTCATTGTAAAAGTGATCACCCTCAATGTAAAAGCGATCCCCCTCATTGTAAAAGTGATCGCCTCATTGTACATGTGATCACCCTCATTGTATAAGTCATTATCCTCATTGCTAAAGAGATCACCCTCATTGTAAAAGTGATCACCTTCATTGTAAAAGTGATCAACCTCATTGTAAAAGTGATCACCCTCATTGTCAAAGATATCGCCCTCATTGCCAAAGTCATCGTCCTCATTGAAAAACTGATCACCCTCATTGCAAAAGTGATCACCCTCATTGTTAAAGCGATCGTCCACATTGTAAAAGTGATCGTCCTCATTGGTTGGTCCACATTGCAACAGTGATCGTCCACATTGTAAAGGTGATCGCCCTCATTGTAATAGTGATCACCCTCATTGTAAAGCTCATTGTCCTCATTGTAAAAGTGATCACCCTCATTGTAAAACTCTTGGCCCACATTGTAAAAGTGATCACCCTCATTGTAAAACTCTTGGTCCACATTGTAATAGTGATCACCCTCATTGTAAAACTCTTGGTCCACATTGTAAAAGTGATTAACCTCATTGTAAAAGCGATAGCCCTCATTGTAAAAGTGATTAACCTCATTGTAAAAGTGATAGCCCTCATTGTAAAAGTGATCGTCCTCATTGTAAAAGTGATCACACTCACTGTAAAAGTGATCGTCCTCATTGTAAAAGTCATCGTCCTCATTACAAAATTGATGGACCTCATTGGAAAACCGATCATACTCATTGTAAAAGTGATCATCCTCATTGTAAAAGTGATCATCCTCATTGTAAAAGCGATCGACCTCACTGTAAGTGATCGCCTTCATTGTAAAAGTGATCACCCACATTGTAAAAGCGATCTTCCTAATTGCAGAAGTGATCATTCTCATTGTTAAAGTGATCCCCCTCATTGTCAATGTGATCATCCTCATTGGAAAACTGATCACCCCCATTGGAAAAGTGATCATCCTCTTTGTAAAAGCGATCAACCTCATTGTAAATGTGATTGTCCTCATTGTAAAAGTGATTGTCCTCATTGGAAAAGTGATCACCCTCATTGTAAAAGTGATCGCCCTCATTGTAAAAGTGATCATCCTCATTGTAAAAGTGATCTCCCTCATTGTAAAAGTGATCGTCCTCATTGTAAAAGTGATCACCCACATTGTAAAAGCGATCATCCTCATTGTAAAATCAATCGCCCTCATGGTAAAAGCGATTGTCCTCATTGTAAAAGTGATCACCCTCATTGTAAAAGTGCTCGTCCTCATTGTAAAAGTGATTGTCCTCATTGCAAAAGTGATTGACCTCATTGTAAAAGTGATCGCCTCATTGTAAAAGTGATCACCCACATTGTAAAAGTGATCTTCCTAATTGCAGAAGTGAACATTCTCATTGTTAAAGTGATCCCCGTCATTGTCAATGTGATCATCCTCATTGGAAAACTGATCACCCGCATTGGAAAAGTGATCATCCTCATTGTAAAAGCGATCACCCTCATTGTAAATGTGAATGTCCTCATTGAAAAAGTGATTGCCCTCATTGTAAATGATTGTCCTCATTGTAAAAGTGATTGCCCTCTTTCTAAAAGTGATCGTGCTCATTGTAAAAGTGATCTTGCTCATTGCAAAACTGATCACCCTCATTGTTGAAGCAATCATCCTCATTGTAAAAGCGATCGCACTCATTGTAAAAGCGATCGCCCTCATTGTAAAAGCCATCACCCCCATTGTAAAAGTGATCATCCTCACTGAAAAAGTGATCACACTCCTTCTAAAAGTGATCGTCCTCATTGTAAAAGCGATCGCCCTCATTGTAAAAGCGATCAACCTCACTGTAAAAGTGATCATCCTCATTGTAAAAGTGATTGTCCTCATTGTAAAAATGATTGTGCTCTTTGGAAATGTGATCGCCCTCATTGTAAAAGTGATCATCCTCATTGTAAAAGTGATCGCCCTCATTGTAAAATTGATTGTCCTCATTGTAAAAGTAATCACCCTCATTGTATAAGTCATCGTCCTCATTGTAAAAGTGATCACCCTCGATGTAAAAGTGATCAGCCTCATTGTCAAAGTCATCGTCCTCATTGTAAAAGCGATTACCCTCATTGTAAAAGTGATCACCCTCATTGTAAAAGTGATCATCCTCATTGTAAAAGTGATCATCCTCATTGTAAAAGTGATCGTCCTCATTGTGAAGGTGATCGTCCTCATTGTAAAAGTGATTGCCCTCATTGTAAAAGTGATCACCTTCATTGTAAAAGTCATCATCCTCATTGTAAAAGCGATCGCCCTCATTGTAAAAGTGATCACCCTCATTGTAAAAGTGATCGCCCTCATTGTAAAAGTGATCGCCCTCATTGTAAAAGTGATCAGCCTCATTGTAAAAGTGATCGTCCTCATTGTAATAGCGTTCGTCCTCACTGTAAAAGTGATCGTCCTCATTGTAAAAGTGATCACCCTCATTGTAAAAGTGATCAGCCTCATTGTAAAAGTGATCGTCCTCATTGTAAAAGCGATCGTCCTCACTGTAAAAGTGATTGTCCTCATTGTAAAAGCGATCGTCCTCACTGTAAAAGTGATCATCCTCATTGTAAAAGTGATCACCCTCATTGTAACAGTAATCGTCCTCATTGTAAAAGTGATCGCCCTCATTGTAAAAGTGATCACCATCATTGTAAAAGTGATCAGCCTCATTGTAAAAGTGATCGTCCTCATTGTAAAAGCGTTCGTCCTCACTGTAAAAGTGATCCTCCTCATTGTAAAAGTGATCAGCCTCATTGTAAAAGTGATCGTCCTCATTGTAAAAGCGTTCGTCCTCACTGTAAAAGTGATCCTCCTCATTGTAAAAGTGATCACCCTCATTGTAAAAGTGATCAGCCTCATTGTAAAAGTAATCGTCCTCATTGTAAAAGCGATCGTCCTCACTGTAAAAGTGATCGTCCTCATTGTAAAAGCGATCGTCCTCACTGTAAAAGTGATCGTCCTCATTGTAAAAGTGATCACCCTCATTGTAAAAGTGATCAGCCTCATTGTAAAAGTGATCGTCCTCATGGTAAAAGCGATCGTCCTCACTGTAAAAGTGATCGTCCTCATTGCAAAAGCGATCGTCCTCACTGTAAAAGTGATCGTCCTCATTGTAAAAGTGATCACCCTCATTGTAACAGTAATCGTCCTCATTGTAAAAGTGATCGCCCTCATTGTAAAAGTGATCACCCTCATTGTACAAGTGACCGTCCTCATTGTAAAAGTGATCGTCCTCGCTGTAAAAGTGATTGTCCTCATTGTAAAAGTGATCATTCTCATTGTAAAACTGATCGCACTCGTTGTAAAGCCCTTATTGTAAATGTGATCGCTCTCAATGTAAAGGTGATCGCTCTCATTGTAAAAGTGATCGTCCTCAGTGTAACAGTGATCATCCTCATTGTAAAACTGATCGCACTCGTTGTAAAGGTGATCGCCCACATTGTAAAAGTGATCATGCTCATTGTAAAAGTGATCATCCTCACTGTAAAAGTGTTTGTCCTCATTGTAAAAGTGATCGTCCTCATTGTTTAACTGATCGCACTCGTTGTAAACGTGATCACCCTCATTGTAAAAGTGATCGCTCTCATTGTAAAAGTGATCGTCTTCATTGTAAAAGTGATCGTCCTCATTGTAAAAATGATCAACATTGTAAAAAGTATCATTGTAAAAATGTTCAACATTGCAAAACTTATCATTGTAAAAATATTCAACATTGTAAAACTTATCATTGTAAAAATGTTCAACATTGTAAAAAGTACCATTGTAAAAATGATCAACATTGTAAAAAGTATCATTGTAAAAATGTTCAACATTGTAAAACTTATCATTGTAAAAATGATCAACATTGTAAAACTTATCATTGTAAAAATGTTCAACATTTTAAAACGTATCATTGTAAAAATGTTCAACATTGTAAAAAGTATGATTGTAAAAATGTTCAACATTGTAAAACTTATCACTGTAAAAATGTTCAACATTGTAAAAAGTATCATGGTAAAAATGTTCAACATTGTAAAAAGTATCAGTGCAAAAATATTCAACATTGTAAAAAATATCATTGTAAAAATGTTCAACATTGTAAAAAGTATCATTGTAAAAATGTTTAACGTTGTAAAACTTATCATTGTAAAAATGATTAACATTGTAAAAACTATCATTGTAAAAATGATCAACGTTGTAAAAAGTATCAGTGTAAAAATGTTCAACATTGTAAAAAGTATCAGTGTAAAAATGTTCAACATTGTAAAACTTATCATTGTAAAAATGTTCAACATTGTAAAAGTTACTGTAAAAATGTTCAACATTGTAAAACTTATTGTAAAAATGTTCAACATTGTAAAACTTATCATTGTAAAAATGGTTAACATTGTAAAAAGTATCTTTGTAAAAATGATCAACATTGTAAAAAGTATCAGTGTAAAAATGTTAAACATTGTAAAACTTATTGTAAAATTATCAACATTGTAAAAAGTCTCTGTAAAAATGTTCAACGTTGTAAAGTGAATCATTGTAAAAATGTTCAAAGTTGTAAAATGAATCATTGTAAAAATGTTCAACATTGTAAAACTTATCATTGTAAAAATGTTCAATGTTGTAAAAAGTATCATTGTAAAAATGATCAACATTGTAAAACTTATCATTGTAAAAATGATCAAAATTGTAAAACTTAATGTAAAAATGTTCAACATTGTAAAACTTATTGTAAAAATGTTCAACATTGTAAAAATTATCATTGTAAAAATGTTCAACGTTGCAAAAAGTATCAGTGCAAAAATGATCCACGTTGTAAAACTTATCATTGTAAAAATGTTCAACATTGTAAAACTAATCATTGTAAAAATGTTTAACATTGTAAAACTTATCATTGCAAAAATGTTCAACATTGTAAAACGTATCATTGTAAAAATGTTCAACGTTGTAAAAAATATCTTTGTAAAAATGATCAACATGGTAAAACTTATCCTTGTAAAAATGACCAACCCTGTAAATGTATCATTGCAAATGTTCAACATTGTAAAAAATATCATTGTAAAAATGTTCATCATTGTAAAAAGTATCATTATAAAAATGTTCAATGTTGTAAAACTTATCATTGTAAAAATGATCAACATTGTAAAACTTATCATTGTAAAAATGTTCAATATTGTAAAAAATATCATTGTAAAAATGTTCAACATTGTAAAACTTATCATTGTAAAAATGTTCAACATTGTAAAAGTTACTGTAAAAATGTTCAACATTGTAAAACTTATTGTAAAAATGTTCAACATTGTAAAACTTATCATTGTAAAAATGTTCAACATTGTAAAAAGTATCATTGTAAAAATGTTCAACATTATAAAACTTATCACTGTAAAAATGTTCAACATTGTAAAAAGTATCAGTGCAAAAATATTCAACATTGTAAAAAATATCATTGTAATAATGTTCAACATTGTAAAAAGTATTATTGTAAAAATGTTCTACATTGTAAAACCTACCATTGTAAAAATGCTCAACATTGTAAAAAGTATCAGTGCAAAAATGTTCAACATTGTAAAAAGTATCAGTGTAAAAATGTTCAACGTTGTAAAACTTATCATTGTAAAAATGTTAAACATTGTAAAACTTATTGTAAAAATGTTCAACATTGTAAAACTTATCACTGTAAAAATGTTTAACATTGTAAAAAGTATCTTTGTAAAAATGATCAACATTGTAAAAAGTATCAGTGTAAAAATGTTAAACATTGTAAAACTTATCATTGTAAAATTATCAACATTGTAAAAAGTGTCAGTGTAAAAATGTTCATCGTTGTAAAATGAATCATTGTAAAAATGTTCAAACTTGTAAAATGAATCATTGTAAAAATGTTCAACGCTGTAAAAAGTATCATTGTGAAAATGATCAACATTGTAAAACTTATCATTATAAAAATGATCAAAATTGTAAAACTTACTGTAAAAATGTTCAACATTGTAAAACTTATTGTAAAAATGTTCAACATTGTAAAAATTATCATTGTAAAAATGTTCAACATTGTAAAAAGTATCAGTGCAAAAATGTTCCACGTTGTAAAACTTATCATTGTAAAAATGTTCAACATTGTAAAACTTACCATTGTAAAAATGTTCAACATTGTAAAACGTATCATTGTAAAAATGTTCAACATTGTAAAAAATATCTTTGTAAAAATGATCAACATGGTAAAACTTATCCTTGTAAAAATGACCAACACTGTAAATGTATCATTGTAAAAATGTTCAACACTGTAAAAAATATCTTTGTAAAAATGATCAACATGGTAAAACTTATCCTTGTAAAAATGACCAACACTGTAAATGTATCATTGTAAAAATGTTCAACATTGTAAAAAGTATCAGTGTAAAAATGTTCAACATTGTAAAAAATATTATTGTAAAAATGTTCAACATTGTAAAAAGTATCATTATAAAAATGTTCAACGTTGTAAAACTTATCATTGTAAAAATGTTCAACGTTGTAAAACTTATCATTGTAAAAAGTATGTGCAAAATGTTCAACGTTGTAAAAAGTATCAGTGTAAAAATGTTCAACGTTGTAAAACGTATCATTGTAAAAATGTTCAACATTGTAAAAAATATCATTGTAAAAATGTTCAACATTGTAAAAAGTATCATCATAAAAATGTTCAACGTTGTAAAACTTATCATTGTAAAAATGTTCAACGTTGTAAAACTTATCATTGTAAAAATGTTAAACATTGTAAAAAATATCTTTGTAAAAATGATCAACATGGTAAAACTTATCCTTGTAAAAATGACCAACACTGTAAATGTATCATTGTAAAAATGTTCAACACTGTAAAAAATATCTTTGTAAAAATGATCAACATGGTAAAACTTATCCTTGTAAAAATGACCAACACTGTAAATGTATCATTGTAAAAATGTTCAACATTGTAAAAAGTATCAGTGTAAAAATGTTCAACATTGTAAAAAATATTATTGTAAAAATGTTCAACATTGTAAAAAGTATCATTATAAAAATGTTCAACGTTGTAAAACTTATCATTGTAAAAATGTTCAACGTTGTAAAACTTATCATTGTAAAAAGTATGTGCAAAATGTTCAACGTTGTAAAAAGTATCAGTGTAAAAATGTTCAACGTTGTAAAACGTATCATTGTAAAAATGTTCAACATTGTAAAAAATATCATTGTAAAAATGTTCAACATTGTAAAAAGTATCATCATAAAAATGTTCAACGTTGTAAAACTTATCATTGTAAAAATGTTCAACGTTGTAAAACTTATCATTGTAAAAATGTTAAACATTGTAAAACTTATTGTAAAAATGTTCAACATTGTAAAACTTATCACTGTAAAAATGTTTAACATTGTAAAAAGTATCTTTGTAAAAATGATCAACATTGTAAAAAGTATCAGTGTAAAAATGTTCAACGCTGTAAAAAGTATCATTGTAAAAATGATCAACATTGTAAAACTTATCATTGTAAAAATGATCAAAATTGTAAAACTTACTGTAAAAATGTTCAACATTGTAAAACGTATTGTAAAAATGTTCAACATTGTAAAAATTATCATTGTAAAAATGTTCAACGTTGTAAAAAGTATCAGTGTAAAAATGTTCAACATTGTAAAAAGTATCAGTGTAAAAATGTTCAACATTGTAAAAAATATCATTGTAAAAATGTTCAACATTGTAAAAAGTATCAGTGCAAAAATGATCCACGTTGTAAAACTTATCATTGTAAAAATGTTCAACATTGTAAAACTAATCATTGTAAAAATGTTTAATATTGTAAATCTTATCATTGTAAAAATGTTCAACATTGTAAAACTAATCATTGTAAAAATGTTTAATATTGTAAATCTTATCATTGTAAAAATGTTCAACATTGTAAAACGTATCATTGTAAAAATGTTCAACATTGTAAAACTTATCCTTGTAAAAATGACCAACACTGTAAATGTATCATTGTAAAAATGTTCAACATTGTAAAAAGTATCAGTGTAAAAATGTTCATCATTGTAAAAAGTATCAGTGTAAAAATGTTCAACATTGTAAAAAGTATCAGTGTAAAAATGTTCAACATTGTAAAAAGTATCATTGTAAAAATGTTCAACATTGTAAAAAGTATCATTATAAAAATGTTCAATGTTGTAAAACTTATCATTGTAAAAATGTTAAACATTGTAAAAAGTATGTGTAAAAATGTTCAACATTGTAAAACTTAAAACTGTAAAAATGTTTAACATTGTAAAAAGTATCTTTGTAAAAATGATCAACATTGTAAAAAGTATCATTGTAAAAATGATCAACATTGTAAAACTTATCATTGTAAAAATGTTCAACGTTGCAAAACTTATTGTAAAAATGTTCAACATTGTAAAACTTATCATTGTAAAAATGTTCAACGTTGCAAAAAGTATCAGTGCAAAAATGATCCACGTTGTAAAACTTATCATTGTAAAAATGTTCAACATTGTAAAACTAATCATTGTAAAAATGTTTAACATTGTAAAACTTATCATTGTAAAAATGTTCAACATTGTAAAATGTATCATTGTAAAAATGTTCAACATTGTAAAAAATATCTTTGTAAAAATGATCAACATGGTAAAACTTATCCTTGCAAAAATGACCAACCCTGTAAATGTATCATTGCAAATGTTCAACATTGTAAAAAATATCATTGTAAAAATGTTCAACATTGTAAAAAGTATCATTATAAAAATGTTCAACGTTGTAAAACTTATCATTGTAAAAATGATCAACATTGTAAAACGTATCATTGTAAAAATGTTCAACATTGTAAAAAGTATCAGTGTAAAAATGTTCAACATTGTAAAACGTATCATTGTAAAAATGTTCAACATTGTAAAAAGTATCATTGTAAAAATGTTCAACATTGTAAAACTTATCACTGTAAAAATGTTCAACATTGTAAAAAGTATCAGTGCAAAAATATTCAACATTGTAAAAAATATCATTGTAAAAATGTTCAACATTGTAAAAAGTATCATTGTAAAAATTTTCTACATTGTAAAACTTACCATTGTAAAAATGTTCAACATTGTAAAAAGTATTATTGTAAAAATTTTCTACATTGTAAAACTTACCATTGTAAAAATGTTCAACATTGTAAAAAGTATTATTGTAAAAATGTTCAACATTGTAAAAAGTATCAGTACAAAAATGTTCAACATTGTAAAAAGTATCATTGTAAAAATGTTCAACAATGTAAAAAATATCATTGTAAAAATGTTCAACATTGTAAAAAGTATCATTGCAAAAATGACCAACACTGTAAATGTATCATTGTAAAAATGTTCATCATTGTAAAAAGTATCAGTGCAAAAATATTCAACATTGTAAAAAGTATCATTGCAAAAATGACCAACACTGTAAATGTATCATTGTAAAAATGTTCATCATTGTAAAAAGTATCAGTGTAAAAATGTTCAACATTGTAAAAAATATCATTGTAAAAATGTTCAACATTGTAAAAAGTATCATTATAAAAATGTTCAATGTTGTAATACTTATCATTGTAAAAATGTTCAACGTTGTAAAACTTATCATTGTAAAAATGTTAAACATTGTAAAAAGTATCAGTGTAAAAATGTTCAACATTGTAAAAAATATCATTGTAAAAATGTTCAACATTGTAAAAAGTATTATTGTAAAAATTTTCTACATTGTAAAACTTACCATTGTAAAAATGTTCAACATTGTAAAAAGTATTATTGTAAAAATGTTCAACATTGTAAAAAGTATCAGTACAAAAATGTTCAACATTGTAAAAAGTATCATTGTAAAAATGTTCAACAATGTAAAAAATATCATTGTAAAAATGTTCAACATTGTAAAAAGTATCAGTGCAAAAATATTCAACATTGTAAAAAGTATCATTGCAAAAATGACCAACACTGTAAATGTATCATTGTAAAAATGTTCATCATTGTAAAAAGTATCAGTGTAAAAATGTTCAACATTGTAAAAAATATCATTGTAAAAATGTTCAACATTGTAAAAAGTATCATTATAAAAATGTTCAATGTTGTAATACTTATCATTGTAAAAATGTTCAACGTTGTAAAACTTATCATTGTAAAAATGTTAAACATTGTAAAAAGTATCAGTGTAAAAATGTTCAACATTGTAAAAAATATCATTGTAAAAATGTTCAACATTGTAAAAATTATCATTATAAAAATGTTCAATGTTGTAAAACTTATCATTGTAAAAATGTTCAACGTTGTAAAACGTATCATTGTAAAAATGTTCAACATTGTAAAAAATATCTTTGTAAAAATGATCAACATTGTAAATGTATCATTGCAAATGTTCAACATTGTAAAAAATATCATTGTAAAAATGTTCAACATTGTAAAAAGTATCATTATAAAAATGTTCAACGTTGTAAAACTTATCATTGTAGAAATGATCAACATTGTAAAACGTATCATTGTAAAAATGTTCAACATGGTAAAACTTATCCTTGTAAAAATGACCAACCCTGTAAATGTATCATTGCAAATGTTCAACATTGTAAAAAATATCATTGTAAAAATGTTCATCATTGTAAAAAGTATCATTATAAAAATGTTCAACATTGTAAAAATTATCATTATAAAAATGTTCAATGTTGTAATACTTATCATTGTAAAAATGTTCAACATTGTAAAAAGTATCATTGTAAAAATGTTCAACATTGTAAAACTTATCGCTGTAAAAATGTTCAACATTGTAAAAAGTATCAGTGCAAAAATATTCAACATTGTAAAAAATATCATTGTAAAAATGTTCAACATTGTAAAAAGTATTATTGTAAAAATTTTCTACATTGTAAAACTTACCATTGTAAAAATGTTCAACATTGTAAAAAGTATCATTGTAAAAATGTTCAACATTGTAAAAAGTATCATTGTAAAAATGTTCAACGTTGTAAAACTTATCATTGTAAAAATGTTAAACATTGTAAAACGTATTGTAAAAATGTTCAACATTGTAAAAAGTATCTTTGTAAAAATGATCAACATTGCAAAAAGTATCAGTGTAAAAATGTTAAACATTGTAAAACTTATCATTGTAAAATTATCAACATTGTAAAAAGTGTCAGTGTAAAAATGTTCATCGTTATAAAATGAATCATTGTAAAAATGTTCAAAGTTGTAAAATGAATCATTGTAAAAATGTTCAACATTGTAAAACTTATCATTGTAAAAAGTATGTGCAAAAATGTTCAACGTTGTAAAATGAATCATTGTAAAAATGTTCAACATTGTAAAACTTATCATTGTAAAAAGTATGTGCAAAAATGTTCAACGTTGTAAAAAGTATCAGTGTAAAAATGTTCAACATTGTAAAAAGTATCAGTATAAAAATGTTCAACATTGTAAAAAGTATCAGTGCAAAAATATTCAACATTGTAAAAAATATCATTGTAAAAATGTTCAACATTGTAAAAAGTATCATTGTAAAAATGTTCAACGTTGTAAAACTTATCATTGTAAAAATGTTAAACATTGTAAAACTTATTGTAAAAATGTTCAACATTGTAAAACTTATCACTGTAAAAATGTTTAACATTGTAAAAAGTATCTTTGTAAAAATGATCAACATTGTAAAAAGTATCAGTGTAAAAATGTTAAACATTGTAAAACTTATTGTAAAAATGTTCAACGCTGTAAAAAGTATCATTGTAAAAATGATCAACATTGTAAAACTTATCATTGTAAAAATGATCAAAATTGTAAAACTTACTGTAAAAATGTTCAACATTGTAAAACTTATTGTAAAAATGTTCAACATTGTAAAAATTATCATTATAAAAATGTTCAATGTTGTAATACTTATCATTGTAAAAATGTTCAACGTTGTAAAACTTATCATTGTAAAAATGTTAAACATTGTAAAAAGTATGTGTAAAAATGTTCAACATTGTAAAAAGTATCTTTGTAAAAATGATCAACATTGTAAAAAGTATCAGTGTAAAAATGTTTAACATTGTAAAAAGTATCTTTGTAAAAATGATCAACATTGTAAAAAGTATCAGTGTAAAAATGTTAAACATTGTAAAACTTATCATTGTAAAAATGTTCAACGCTGTAAAAAGTATCATTGTAAAAATGATCAACATTGTAAAACTTATCATTGTAAAAATGATCAAAATTGTAAAACTTACTGTAAAAATGTTCAACATTGTAAAACTTATTGCAAAAATGTTCAACATTGTAAAAATTATCATTGTAAAAATGTTCAACATTGTAAAAAGTATCAGTGTAAAAATGTTCATCATTGTAAAAAGTATCAGTGTAAAAATGTTCAACATTGTAAAAAATATCATTGTAAAAATGTTCAACATTGTAAAAAGTATCATTATAAAAATGTTCAACGTTGTAATACTTATCATTGTAAAAATGTTCAACGTTGTAAAACTTATCATTGTAAAAATGATCAACATTGTAAAAAGTATGTGTAAAAATGTTCAACGTTGTAAAAAGTATCAGTGTAAAAATGTTCAACGTTGTAAAACGTATCATTGTAAAAATGTTCAACATTGTAAAAAGTATCATTATAAAGATGTTCAACGTTGTAAAACTTATCATTGTAAAACTGTTCAACATTGTAAACAGTATCATTGTAAAAATGATCAACATTGTATAAAGTATCAGTGTAAAAATGTTCAACGTTGTAAAAGTTATCATTGTAAAAAATGTTCAACATTGTAAAAAGTATCTTTGTAAAAATGATCAACATTATAAAAAGTATCATTGTAAAAATGTTCAACGTTGTAAAACTTATCATTGTAAAAATGATCAACATTGTAAAAAGTATCAGTGTAAAAATGTTCAACGTTGTAAAAAGTATCAGTGTAAAAATGTTCAACGTTGTAAAATGAAGCATTGTAAAAATGTTCAACGTTGTAAAAGTTATCATTGTAAAAATGTTCAACATCGTAAAAAGTATGTGTAAAAATGTTCAACGTTGTAAAACTTATCATTGTAAAAATGATCAACATTGTAAAAAGTATCAGTGTAAAAATGTTCAACGTTGTAAAAAGTATCAGTGTAAAAATGTTCAACGTTGTAAAATGAAGCATTGTAAAAATGTTCAACGTTGTAAAAGTTATCATTGTAAAAATGTTCAACATCGTAAAAAGTATGTGTAAAAATGTTCAACGTTGTAAAAATTATCATTGTAAAATGATCCACGTTGTAAAACTTATCATTGTAAAAATGTTCGACATTGTAAGACTTACTGTAAAAATGTTCAACATTGTAAAAAGTATCATTGTAAAAATGATCCACGTTGTAAAACTTATCATTGTAAAAATGTTCAACATTGTAAAACGTATCACTGTAAAAATGATGAACATGGCAAAAATCTTCCAGCCGCTCCTGCGGCTTCCCCTTCTCCACTGTCCCCCGGGTTTCCGGTCTCTGCTCCCAGTGCCGAGCCCTCTCTGTCCTGGCAGCAGCCACTCTCCCCCCTGGTTGGCAGGTAATTGGTCTGGTCGGTCATACGGCAGCTTGTTCAACCGCAGCGGATCCTTGAAGTCCGGGAGGCTGAAGCGGGCCGAGCTCCAGGACGGAGTCATCGAGCGTCCTGAGCGGCGGTAGCTGCAGCTCAGCGTTTCGGGGCCGCGATGGGTGGAGATTTTTTACATGGTTGATCATTGTTACAATGATACTTTTTACAATGTTGGTCATTGTGAAAGTGATCGGCCGCATTGTAACAATCATTCTTGTAAGAAAATGATCAAAACTGGGCGCTGATTGGTCGGGAGGGCTGTCAGTTAGTGCCAGACTACAAGCTGATTGGCTGTTTCCCGATCCATCCAGGGCAGGGTGATGTATAAATGTTGAAGGGGAGAGTCGTTGCTGCTCAGATAGGGTTCGGCAGTGGGGACGTAAACTTGGTAACAGTGGAGAATAAGAAGCTGCAGGAGCGGTCGGAAGGTTTTTTACCACGTCGATCATTTTTATAGTGATCCGTTTTCCAACATTGAACATTTTTACAATACTTATTACATCGTTCATTTTTACAATGATACATTTTCCAACGTTGAACATTTTTACAATGATACATTTTCCAACGTTGAACATTTTTACAATACTTATTACATCGTTCATTTTTACAATGATACATTTTCCAACGTTGAACATTTTTACAATGATACATTTTCCAACGTTGAACATTTTTACAATGATACATTTTCCAACGTTGATCATTTTTACAATACTCATTACATCGTTCATTTTTACAATGATACATTTTCCAACGTTGAACATTTTTACAATGATACATTTTCCAACGTTGAACATTTTTACAATGATACATTTTCCAACGTTGAACATTTTTACAATACTTATTACATCGTTCATTTTTACAATGATACATTTTCCAACGTTGAACATTTTAACAATACTTATTACATCATTCATTTTTACAATGATAAGTTTTACAATGTTGAACATTTTTACAGCAATACATTTTACAATGAGGACGATCAGTTTTACAATGAGGACGATCACTTTTACAGTGAAGACGATCGCTTTTACAATGAGTACAATCATTTTTACAATGAGGACAATCACTTTAAAAATGAGGACAATCACTTTTACAATGAGTATGATCAGTTTTACAATGAGGACGATCACTTTTACAATGAGGGTGATCACTTTTACAATGAGGACGATCACTTCTACAATGAGGACGATCACTTTTACAATGAGGACGATCAGTTTTACAATGAGGACGATCGTTTTTACAATGAGGGTGATCGCTTTTACAATGAGGACGATCGTTTTTACAATGAGGACGATCGTTTTTACAATGTGGATGATCACTTTTACAATGAGTGCGATCACTTTTACAATGAGGGTGATCACTTTTACAATGAGGGTGATCACTTTTACAATGAGGACGA
>NW_024470707.1:168482-184805 GCF_017639515.1 Carcharodon carcharias | reverse complement strand
CTCCCCTATCTCTGTAACCTCCTCCAGCCCCTACACCCCTCCCTATCTCTGTAACCTCCTGCAGCTCCTACAACACTTCCTATCTCTGTAACCTCCTCCAACCCCTACACCCCTCCCTATCTCTGTAACCTCCTCCAGCCCATGCAACCCTCCCTATCTCTGTAACCTCCTCTCCAGTCCCTACACCCTCCCTATCTCTGTAACCCTCCCACAACCCCTCACGCCTCCCTATCTCTGTAACCTCCTCCAGCCCCTACAACCGTCTCTATCTCTTTAACCTCCTCCAGCCCCTACATCCCTCACTATCTCTGTAACCTACTCCAGCCCCTTCAACACTCCCTATCTCTTTAACTCCTCCAGCCCGTACAAACCTCCCTATCTCTGTAACCTCCCCAAGTTCCTAATCCCCTCTTTATCTCTGTAACCTCCTCCAGCCCCTACACCCCTCCGTATCTCTGTAACCTCCTTCAACCCCTACACCCCTCCCAATCTATGTAACCTCCTCCAGCGCCTGCAACCCTCCCTATCTCTGTAACGTACTCCAGCACCTACAACACTCCGTATCTCTGTAACTTCCTCCAGCCCCTACACCCCTCCCTATCTCTGTACCCTCCTCCAGCCCCTACATCCCTCCCTATCTCTTAAACCTCCTCCAGCCCCTACACCCCTCCCTATCTCTGTAACGTCCTCCAGCCCCTACAACCCTCCCTATCTCTGTAACCACCTGCAGCACCTACATCCCTCCCTATCTCTGTAACCTCCTCCAGCCCTTACAACCCTCCCTATCTCTGTAACTACCTCCAGCCCCTACAACCCTCCCTATCTCTGTAACCCTCCCACAACCCCTCACGCCTCCCTATCTCTGTAACCTCCTCCAGCCCCTACAACCTTCCCTATCTCTGTAACCTCCTCCAGGCGCTAAAACCCTCCCTATCTCTGTAACCTCCTCCAGCCCCTACAACCCTCCCTATCTCTGTAACCCTCCTACAACCCTTACACCCCTCACTATCTCTGTAACCTCCTCCAGCCCTTACAACCCTCGCTATGTCTGTAACCTCCTCCAGCCCCTACACACCTCCCTATCTCTGTAACCTACTCCAGCCCCTTCACCCGTCCATATCTTTGCAACCTCGTCCCCCTACAACCCTCCCTATCTCTGCAACCTCCTCCAGCCTCTACATCGCTCCCTATCTCTGTAACCTCCTACATCCCCCACAACCCTCCCTATCTCTGTAACCACCTCCAGCCCCTACACCCCTCCCTATCTCTGTAACCTCCTCCAGCCCGTAGAACCCTCCCTATCTCTGTAACCTCCTCCAGCCCCCTATAAACGTCCCTATCTCTTTAACCCTCCTACAACACTTACACCCCTCCCTATCTCTGTAACCTTCTCCAGCCCCTGCAACCCTCCCTATCTCTGTAACCTCCCCTCCAGTCCCTACACCCTCCCTATCTCTGTAACCCTCCCACAACCTATCACGCCTCCCTATCTCTGTAACCGCCTCCAGCCCCTACAACCCTCCCTATCTCTGTAACCCTCCTACAACCCCTACACCCCTCCCTATCTCTGTAACCTCCTCCAAGCCCTACAACCATCCCTATCTCTGTAACCTCCTCCAGCCCCTAGACCCATCCTTATCTCTGTAACCTCCTCCAGCCCCTACAACCCTCCGGACCTCTGTAACCTCCTCCTGTCCCTACAACCCTCCCTATCTCTGTAACCTCCTTCAGCCCCCTACAACCCTTCCCTTTCTCTGTAACTTCCTCCAGGCCTACGCCCCTCCCTATCTCTGTAACCTACTCCATCCCCTACATCCCTCCCTATCTCTGTAACCTCCCCAAGCTCCTACACCCCTCCCTATCTCTGTACCCTCCTCCAGCCCCTACACCCCTCGCTATCTCTGTAACCTCCTCCAGCCCCTACAATCCTCCCTATCTCTGTAACCTCCTGCAGCCCCTACAACCCTCCCTATCTCTGTAACCTCCTCCAACCCCTGCAACCCTCCCTATCTCTGTAACGTCCTCCAGCACCTACAACCCTCCCTATCTCTGTAACCTCCTCCAGCTCCTACACCCCTCCCTATCTCTGTACCCTCCTCCAGCCCCTACACCACTCCCTATCTCTGTAACCTCCTGCAGCTCCTACAACACTTCCTATCTCTGTAACCTCCTCCAACCCCTACACCCCTCCCTATCTCTGTAACCTCCTCCAGCCCATGCAACCCTCCCTATCTCTGTAACCTCCTCTCCAGTCCCTACACCCTCCCTATCTCTGTAACCCTCCCACAACCCCTCACGCCTCCCTATCTCTGTAACCTCCTCCAGCCCCTACAACCGTCTCTATCTCTTTAACCTCCTCCAGCCCCTACATCCCTCACTATCTCTGTAACCTACTCCAGCCCCTTCAACACTCCCTATCTCTTTAACTCCTCCAGCCCGTACAAACCTCCCTATCTCTGTAACCTCCCCAAGTTCCTAATCCCCTCTTTATCTCTGTAACCTCCTCCAGCCCCTACACCCCTCCGTATCTCTGTAACCTCCTTCAACCCCTACACCCCTCCCAATCTATGTAACCTCCTCCAGCGCCTGCAACCCTCCCTATCTCTGTAACGTACTCCAGCACCTACAACACTCCGTATCTCTGTAACCTCCTCCAGCCCCTACACCCCTCCCTATCTCTGTACCCTCCTCCAGCCCCTACATCCCTCCCTATCTCTTAAACCTCCTCCAGCCCCTACACCCCTCCCTATCTCTGTAACCTCCTCCAGCCCCTACAACCCTCCCTATCTCTGTAACCACCTGCAGCACCTACATCCCTCCCTATCTCTGTAACCTCCTCCAGCCCTTACAACCCTCCCTATCTCTGTAACTACCGCCAGCCCCTACAACCCTCCCTATCTCTGTAACCCTCCCACAACCCCTCACGCCTCCCTATCTCTGTAACCTCCTCCAGCCCCTACAACCTTCCCTATCTCTGTAACCTCCTCCAGGCGCTAAAACCCTCCCTATCTCTGTAACCTCCTCCAGCCCCTACAACCCTCCCTATCTCTGTAACCCTCCTACAACCCTTACACCCCTCACTATCTCTGTAACCTCCTCCAGCCCTTACAACCCTCCCTATGTCTGTAACCTCCTCCAGCCCCTACACACCTCCCTATCTCTGTAACCTACTCCAGCCCCTTCACCCGTCCATATCTTTGCAACCTCGTCCCCCTACAACCCTCCCTATCTCTGCAACCTCCTCCAGCCTCTACATCGCTCCCTATCTCTGTAATCTCCTCCAGCCTCTACATCGCTCCCTATCTCTGTAACCTCCTACATCCCCCACAACCCTCCCTATCTCTGTAACCACCTCCAGCCCCTACACCCCTCCCTATCTCTGTAACCTCCTCCAGCCCGTAGAACCCTCCCTATCTCTGTAACCTCCTCCAGTCCCCTATAAACGTCCCTATCTCTTTAACCCTCCTACAACACTTACACCCCTCCCTATCTCTGTAACCTTCTCCAGCCCCTGCAACCCTCCCTATCTCTGTAACCTCCCCTCCACTCCCTACACCCTCCCTATCTCTGTAACCCTCCCACAACCCCTCACCCCTCCCTATTTCTGTAACATCCTCCAGTCACTACAAACCTCCCTATCTCTGTGACCTCCTCCAGCCCCTAAAAACCTCCCTCTCTCTGTAACCTCCTCCAGCCCATACACTCCTCCCTATCTCTCTAACCTCCTGCAGCTCCTACAACACTCCCTATCTCTGTAAACTCCTCCAACCCCTACACCCCTCCCTATCTCTGTAACCTCCTCCAGCCCGTACAACCCTCCCTATCTCTGTAACCTCCTCCAGCCCCTACAACCCTCCCTATCTCTGTAACCTCCTCCAGCCCGTACAACCCTCCCTATCTCTGTAACCTCCTCCTGCCCCGGCAACCCTCCCTATCTCTGTAACCTCCTCCAGCCCGTACAACCCTCCCTATCTCTGTAACCTCCTCCTGCCCCGGCAACCCTCCCTATCTCTGTAACCTCCCCACCAGTCCCTACACCCTCCCTATCTCTGTAATCTCCTCCAGCCCCTACAACCCTCCCTATCTATTTAACATCCTCCAGCCCCAACAACACTCCCTATCACTGCAACTTCCAAAAGCACCTACAACCCTCCCTATCTCTGTAACCTCCTCCAGCCCCTACACCCCTACCTATCTATGTACCCTTCTCCAGTCCCTACACCCCTCCCTATCTCTGTAACCTCCTCCAGCTGCAAAAACCTTCCCTATCTCTGTAACCTCCTCCAGCCCCTACACCCCTCCCTATCTCTGTAACCTCCTCCAGCCCCCTACAACCCTCCCTATCTCTGTAACCTCCTCCAGTTCCCTACAACCCTTCCCAATCTCTGTAACTTTCTCCAGCCCCTTCACCCCTCCCTATCTCTGTAACCTCCTCCATGCCCAACAACCCTCCCTATCTCTGTAACCTCCCCAAGCTCCTACTCCCCTCCGTATCTCAGTAACCTCCTCCAGCCCTGCGCTGCTCCCTATCTCTGTAACCTCCTCCAGTCCCTACACCCCTCCCTATATCTGTAACCTCCCCAAGCTCCTGCTCCCCTCCGTATCTTTGTAACCTGCTCGAGCCCATAAACTCCTCCCTATCTCTGTAACTTCCTGCAGCCCCTACAACCATCCCTATCTCTGTAACCTCATCTAACCACTACACCCCTCCCTATCTCTGTAACCTCCTCCAGCCCCTGCAACCCTCCCTATCTCTGTAGCCTCCTCCAGCCCCTACAACCCTCCCTATCTCTGTAATCACCTCCAGCCCCTACGCCCCTCCCTATCTCTGTAACCTCCTCCAGCCCCTGCAACCCTCCCTATCTCTGTAACCTCCTCCAGCCCCTACAACCCTCCCTATCTCTGTAACCTCCTCCAGCCCCTACACCCCTCCCTATCTCTGTAACCTCCTCCAACCCCTACACCCCTCCCTATCTCTGTAACCTCCTCCAGCCCCTACAACCCTCCCTATCTCTGTAACCTCCTCCAACCCCTACACCCCTCCCTATCTCTGTAACCTCCTCCAGCTTCTACACCCCTCCCTATCTCTGTAACCTCCTCCCAGCTCCTACACCCCTCCCTATCTCTGTAACCTCCTCCAGCCCCTACAACCCTCCCTATCTCTGTAAGCTCATCCAGCCCCTACAACCCTCCCTATCTCTGTAACCTCCACCAGCCCCTACACCCCTCCCTATCTCTGTAAACTCCTCCAGCCCGTACAACACTCCCTATCTCTGTAACCACCCCAAGTTCCTGCTCCCCTCCGTATCTCTGTAACCTCCTCCAGCCCCTGCAACCCTCCCAAACTCTGTAACCTCCCCTCCAGTCCCTACACCCTCCCTATCTCTGTAACCCTCCCACAACCTATCACGCCTCCCTATCTCTGTAACCGCCTCCAGCCCCTACAACCCTCCCTATCTCTGTAACCCTCCTACAACCCCTACACCCCTCCCTATCTCTGTAACCTCCTCCAGCCCTTACAACCCTCCCTATCTCTGTAACCTCCTCCAGCCCCTACAACCCTCCGGACCTCTGTAACCTCCTCCTGTCCCTACAACCCTCCCTATCTCTGTAACCTCCTTCAGCCCCCTACAACCCTTCCCTTTCTCTGTAACTTCCTCCAGGCCTACGCCCCTCCCTATCTCTGTAACCTACTCCATCCCCTACATCCCTCCCTATCTCTGTAACCTCCCCAAGCTCCTACACCCCTCCCTATCTCTGTACCCTCCTCCAGCCCCTACACCCCTCGCTATCTCTGTAACCTCCTCCAGCCCCTACAATCCTCCCTATCTCTGTAACCTCCTGCAGCCCCTACAACCCTCCCTATCTCTGTAACCTCCTCTAACCCCTGCAACCCTCCCTATCTCTGTAACGTCCTCCAGCACCTACAACCCTCCCTATCTCTATAACCTCCTCCAGCTCCTACACCCCTCCCTATCTCTGTACCCTCCTCCAGCCCCTACACCACTCCCTATCTCTGTAACCTCCTGCAGCTCCTACAACACTTCCTATCTCTGTAACCTCCTCCAACCCCTACACCCCTCCCTATCTCTGTAACCTCCTCCAGCCCATGCAACCCTCCCTATCTCTGTAACCTCCTCTCCAGTCCCTACACCCTCCCTATCTCTGTAACCCTCCCACAACCCCTCACGCCTCCCTATCTCTTTAACCTCCTCCAGCCCCTACATCCCTCACTATCTCTGTAACCTACTCCAGCCCCTTCAACACTCCCTATCTCTTTAACTCCTCCAGCCCGTACAAACCTCCCTATCTCTGTAACCTCCCCAAGTTCCTAATCCCCTCTTTATCTCTGTAACCTCCTCCAGCCCCTACACCCCTCCGTATCTCTGTAACCTCCTTCAACCCCTACACCCCTCCCAATCTATGTAACCTCCTCCAGCGCCTGCAACCCTCCCTATCTCTGTAACGTACTCCAGCACCTACAACACTCCGTATCTCTGTAACTTCCTCCAGCCCCTACACCCCTCCCTATCTCTGTACCCTCCTCCAGCCCCTACATCCCTCCCTATCTCTTAAACCTCCTCCAGCCCCTACACCCCTCCCTATCTCTGTAACCTCCTCCAGCCCCTACAACCCTCCCTATCTCTGTAACCACCTGCAGCACCTACATCCCTCCCTATCTCTGTAACCTCCTCCAGCCCTTACAACCCTCCCTATCTCTGTAACTACCTCCAGCCCCTACAACCCTCCCTATCTCTGTAACCCTCCCACAACCCCTCACGCCTCCCTATCTCTGTAACCTCCTCCAGCCCCTACAACCTTCCCTATCTCTGTAACCTCCTCCAGGCGCTAAATCCCTCCCTATCTCTGTAACCTCCTCCAGCCCCTACAACCCTCCCTATCTATGTAACCCTCCTACAACCCTTACACCCCTCACTATCTCTGTAACCTCCTCCAGCCCTTACAACCCTCCCTATGTCTGTAACCTCCTCCAGCCCCTACACACCTCCCTATCTCTGTAACCTACTCCAGCCCCTTCACCCGTCCATATCTTTGCAACCTCGTCCCCCTACAACCCTCCCTATCTCTGCAACATCCTCCAGCCTCTACATCGCTCCCTATCTCTGTAACCTCCTCCAGCCTCTACATCGCTCCCTATCTCTGTAACCTCCTCCATCCCCCACAACCCTCCCTATCTCTGTAACCTCCTCCAGCCCCTACACCCCTCCCTATCTCTGTAACCTCCTCCAGCCCGTAGAACCCTCCCTATCTCTGTAACCTCCTCCAGCCCCCTATAAACGTCCCTATCTCTTTAACCCTCCTACAACACTTACACCCCTCCCTATCTTTGCAACCTCTTCCCCCTACACCCCTCCCTATCTCTGTAACCTTCTCCAGCCCCTGCAACCCTCCCTATCTCTGTAACCTCCCCTCCACTCCCTACACCCTCCCTATCTCTGTAACCCTCCCACAACCCCTCACCCCTCCCTATTTCTGTAACATCCTCCAGTCCCTACAAACCTCCCTATCTCTGTGACCTCCTCCAGCCCCTACAACCCTCCCTATCTCTTTAACCTCCTCCAGCCCCTACAAACCTCCCTCTCTCTGTAACCTCCTCCAGCCCATACACTCCTCCCTATCTCTCTAACCTCCTGCAGCTCCTACAACACTCCCTATCTCTGTAAACTCCTCCAACCCCTACACCCCTCCCTATCTCTGTAACCTCCTCCAGCCCGTACAACCCTCCCTATCTCTGGAACCTCCTCCAGCCCCTACAACCATCCCCATCTCTGTAACCTCCTCCAGTCCCTACAACTCTCCCTATCTCTGTAACCTCCTCCAGCCCCTACACCCCTCCCTATCTCTGTAACCTCCTCCAGCCCCTACAACCCTCCCTATCTCTGTAACCTCCTCCAGCCCCTACAACCCTCCCCATCTCTGTAACCTCCTCCAGTCCCTACAACTCTCCCTATCTCTGTAACCTCCTCCAGCCCCTACACCCCTCCCTATCTCTGTAACCTCCTCCAGCCCCTACAACCCTCCCTATCTCTGTAACCCTCCTACAACCCCTACACCCCTCCCTATCTCTGTAACCTCTTCCAGCCTGTGCAACCCTTCCTATCTCTGTAAGCTCCTCCAGCCCGTACAACCCTCCCTATCTCTGTAACCTCTTCCAGACCCTACATCCTCCCTATCTCTGTAACTTCCACCAGCCCCTACACCCCTCCCTATCTCTGTAACCTCCTACTGCCCCTACAACCCTCCCTATCTATGTAACCTCCCCCATCTCCGGCTCCCCTCCCTATCTCTGTAACCTCCTCCAGCCCCTACACCCCTCCCTATCTCTGTAACCTCCTCCAGACCCTGCAACCCTACCTATCTCTGTAACCTCCCCTCCAGTCCCTACAAACCTCCCTATCTCTGTAACCCTCCCACAACCCCTCACCCCTCCTTATCTCTATAACATCCTCCAGTCCCTACAAACCTCCCTATCTCAGTAATCTCCTCCAGCCCCAACAACCCTCCCTATCTCTTTAACCTCCTCCAGCCCCTACAACCCTCCCTATCACTGTAACCTCCTCCTGACCCTACAACCCTCCCTATCTCTGTAACCTCCTCCAGCCCCCTACAACCCTTCCCTATCTCTGTAACTTCCTCCAGCTTCTACACCCCTCCCTATCTCTGTAACCTCCTCCAGCCCCTACAACCCTCCCTATCTCTGTAACCTCCCCAAGCTCCTGCTCCCCTCGGTATCTCTGTAACCTCCTCCAGCCCATACACTCCTCCCTATCTCTGTAACCTCCTGCAGCCACTACAACCCTCCCCACCTCTGTAACCTCCTCCAGCCCCTGCAACCCTCCCAAACTCTGTAACCTCCTCCAGTCCCTACACCCTCCCTAGCTCTGTAACCCTCCCACAACCCCTCACCCCTCCCTATCTCTGTAACCTCCTCCAGCCCCTACACCCCTCCCTATCTCTGTAACCTCCTCCAGCCCCTACAACCCTCCCTATCTCTGTAACCCTCCTACAACCCCTACACCCCTCCCTATCTCTGTAACCTCCTCCAGCCCTTACAACCCTCCCTATGTCTGTAACCTTCTCCAGCCACTACAACCCTCCCTATCTCTTTAACCTCCTCCTGCCCCTAAAACCCTGACTATCTCTGTAACCCTCCTACAACCCCTACACCCCTCCCTATCTCTGTAACCTCCTGCAGCCCGTACAACCCTCCCTATCTCTTTAACCTCCTCCAGGTCCTACAACCCTCCCTATCTCTGTTAACTCCTCCAGCCCCCTGCAACCATTCCCTATCTCTCTAACCTCCTCCAGCCCCTACAACCCTCCCTATCTCTGTAACCCTTTTACAACCCCTACACACCTCCCTATCACTGTAACCTCCTCCAGCCCCCTACAACCCTTCCCTATCTCTGTAACCTACTCCAGCCCCTTCACACCTCCCTATCTTTGCAACCTCGTCCCCCTACAACCCTCTCTATCTCTGTAAACTCCCCTGGGCCCTACAACCCCTCCCTATCTCTGTAACCCACTCCAGCCCCTACAACCCCTCCCTATCTCTGTAACCTCCTCCAGCCCACAACAACCCTCCCTATCTCTGTAACCTCCTCCAGCCCCTACAGCCCTCCCAATCTCTGTAACCAACTCCAGGCCCCTACAACCCTCCCTATCTCTGTAACCTCCTCCACCTTCAAAACCCTCGCTTCTCTGTAACCTCGTCCAGCCCCTACAACCCTCCCTATCACTGTAACCTCCTCCAGCCCGTAGAACCCTCCCTATCTCTGTAACCTCCTCCAGCCCCTACATTCCTCCCTATCTCTGTAACCTCCTCCAGCCCCTACAACCCTCCCTATCTCTGTAACCTCCTCCAGCCCCCTATAAACGTCCCTATCTCTTTAACCCTCCTACAACCCTTACACCCCTCCCTATCTCTGTATCCTCCTCCAGCCCCTACAACCCTTCCCTATCTCTGTAACCTCCTCCAGCCCATACACCCCTCCCTATCTCTGTAACCTCCTCCAGGCCCTACACACCTCCCTATCTCTGTAACCCTCCCACAACCCCTCACTCCTCCCTATCTCTGTAACCTCCTCCAGCCCCTGCAACCCTCCCTATCTCTGTAACCTCCCCTCCACTCCCTACACCCTCCCTATCTCTGTAACCCTCCCACAACCCCTTACCCCTCCCTATTTCTGTAACCTCCTCCAGCTCCTACAAAACTCCCTCTCTCTGTAAACTCCTCCAGCCCCTACACCCTTCCTATCTCTTAACCTCCTCCAGCCAGTACAACCCTTCCTATCTCTGTAACCCTCCTACAACCCTTACACCCCTCACTATCTCTGTAACATCCTCCAGCCCTTACAACCCTCCCTATGTCTGTAACCTCCTCCAGCCCCTACACACCTCCCTATCTCTGTAACCTACTCCAGCCCCTTCACCCGTCCCTATCTTTGCAACCTCGTCCCCCTACAACCCTCCCTATCTCTGTAACCTCCTCCAGCCTCTACATCGCTCCCTATCTCTGTAACCTCCTCCAGCCTCTACATCGCTCCCTATCTCTGTAACCTCCTCCATCCCCGACAACCCTCCCTATCTCTGTAACCTCCTCCAGCCCGTAGAACCCTCCCTATCTCTGTAACCTCCTCCAGCCCCCTATAAATGTCCCTATCTCTTTAACCCTCCTACAACACTTACACCCCTCCCTATCTTTGCAACCTCTTCCCCCTACACCCCTCCCTATCTCTGTAACCTTCTCCAGCCCCTGCAACCCTCCCAATCTCTGTAACCTCCCCTCCACTCCCTACACCCTCCCTATCTCTGTAACCCTCCCACAACCCCTCACCCCTCCCTATTTCTGTAACATCCTCCAGTCCCTACAAACCTCCCTATCTCTGTGACCTCCTCCAGCCCCTACAACCCTCCCTATCTCTTTAACCTCCTCCAGCCCCTCCAAACCTCCCTCTCTCTGTAACCTCCTCCAGCCCCTACAACCCTCCCTATCTCTGTAACCTCCCAAATCTCCTACTCCCCTCCGTATATCCGTAACCTCCTCCAGCCCTTACAACCCTCCCTATCTCTGTAACCTCCTCCAGCCCCCTAAAACCCTTCCCTATCTCTGTAACTTCTTCCAGCCTCTTCAACCCTCCCTATCTCTGTAACCTCCTCCAGCCCATACACTCCTCCCTATCTCTCTAACCTCCTGCAGCTCCTACAACACTCCCTATCTCTGTAAACTCCTCCAACCCCTACACCCCTCCCTATCTCTGTAACCTCCTCCAGCCCGTACAACCCTCCCTATCTCTGGAACCTCCTCCAGCCCCTACAACCATCCCCATCTCTGTAACCTCCTCCAGTCCCTACAACTCTCCCCATCTCTGTAACCTCCTCTAGCCCCTACACCCCTCCCTATCTCTGTAACCTCCTCCAGCCCCTACAACCCTCCCTATCTCTGTAACCTCCTCCAGCCCCTACAACCCTCCCCATCTCTGTAACCTCCTCCAGTCCCTACAACTCTCCCTATCTCTGTAACCTCCTCCAGCCCCTACACCCCTCCCTATCTCTGTAACCTCCTCCAGCCCCTACAACCCTCCCTATCTCTGTAACCCTCCTACAACCCCTACACCCCTCCCTATCTCTGTAACCTCTTCCAGCCTGTGCAACCCTTCCTATCTCTGTAAACTCCTCCAGCCCGTACAACCCTCCCTATCTCTGTAACCTCCTCCAGACCCTACATCCTCCCTATCTCTGTAACTTCCACCAGCCCCTACACCCCTCCCTATCTCTGTAACCTCCTACTGCCCCTACAACCCTCCCTATCTATGTAACCTCCCCCATCTCCGGCTCCCCTCCCTATCTCTGTAACCTCCTCCAGCCCCTACACCCCTCCCTATCTCTGTATCCTCCTCCAGACCCTGCAACCCTACCTATCTCTGTAACCTCCCCTCCAGTCCCTACACCCTCCCTATCTCTGTAACCCTCCCACAACCCCTCACCCCTCCTTATCTCTATAACATCCTCCAGTCCCTACAAACCTCCCTATCTCAGTAATCTCCTCCAGCCCCAACAACCCTCCCTATCTCTTTAACCTCCTCCAGCCCCTACAACCCTCCCTATCACTGTAACCTCCTCCATTCCCTACAACCCTCCCTATCTCTGTAACCTCCTCCAGCCCCCTACAACCCTTCCCTATCTCTGTAACTTCCTCCAGCTTCTACACCCCTCCCTATCTCTGTAACCTCCTCCAGCCCCTACAACCCTCCTTATCTCTGTAACCTCCCCAAGCTCCTGCTCCTCTCTGTATCTCTGTAACCTCCTCCAGCCCATACACTCCTCCCTATCTCTGTAACCTCCTGCAGCCCCTACAACCCTCCCTATCTCTGTAACCTCCTCCAGCCCCTGCAACCCTCCCAAACTCTGTAACCTCCTCCAGTCCCTACACCCTCCCTAGCTCTGTAACCCTCCCACAACCCCTCACCCCTCCCTATCTCTGTAACCTCCTCCAGCCCCTACACCCCTCCCTATCTCTGTAACCTCCTCCAGCCCCTACAACCCTCCCTATCTCTGTAACACTCCTACAACCCCTACACCCCTCCCTATCTCTGTAACCTCCTCCAGCCCTTACAACCCTCCCTATGTCTGTAACCTTCTCCAGCCCCTACAACCCTCCCTATCTCTTTAACCTCCTCCTGCCCCAAGACCCATCCCTATCTCTGTGACCTCCTCCAGCCCCTGCAACCCTCCCTATCTCTGTAACCTCTTCCAGCCCCTTAAACCCTGACTATCTCTGTAACCCTCCTACAACCCCTACACCCCTCCCTATCTCTGTAACCTCCTGCAGCCCGTACAACCATCCCTATCTCTTTAACCTCCTCCAGGTCCACAACCCTCCCTATCTCTGTTAACTCCTCCAGCCCCCTGCAACCATTCCCTATCTCTCTAACCTCCTCCAGCCCCTACAACCCTCCCTATCTCTGTAACCCTTTTACAACCCCTACACACCACCCTATCACTGTAACCTCCTCCAGCCCCCTACAACCCTTCCCTATCTCTGTAACCTACTCCAGCCCCTTCACCCCTCCCTATCTTTGCAACCTCGTCCCCCTACAACCCTCTCTATCTCTGTAAATTCCCCTGGGCCCTACAACCCCTCCCTATCTCTGTAACCCACTCCAGCCCCTACAACCCCTCCCTATCTCTGTAACCTCCTCCAGCCCACAACAACCCTCCCTATTTCTGTAACCTCCTCCAGCCCCTACAGCCCTCCCAATCTCTGTAACCACCTCCAGGCCCCTACAACCCTCCCTATCTCTGTAACCTCCTCCACCTTCAAAACCCTCGCTTCTCTGTAACCTCGTCCAGCCCCTACAACCCTCCCTATCTCTTTAACCCTCCTACAACCCTTACACCCCTCCCTATCTCTGTATCCTCCTCCAGCCCCTACAACCCTTCCCTATCTCTGTAACCTCCTCCAGCCCATACACCCCTCCCTATCTCTGTAACCTCCTCCAGGCCCTACACACCTCCCTATCTCTGTAACCCTCCCACAACCCCTCACTCCTCCCTATCTCTGTAACCTCCTCCAGCCCCTGCAACCCTCCCTATCTCTGTAACCTCCCCTCCACTCCCTACACCCTCCCTATCTCTGTAACCCTCCCACAACCCCTTACCCCTCCCTATTTCTGTAACCTCCTCCAGCCCCTACAAACCTCCCTCTCTCTGTAAACTCCTCCAGCCCCTACACCCTTCCTATCTCTTAACCTCCTCCAGCCCGTACAACCCTTCCTATCTCTGTAACCTCCTCCAGCCCCTACAACCCTCCCTATCTCTGTAACCTCCTCCAGCCCGTACAACCCTCCCTATCTCTGTAACCTCCTCCTGTCCCTGCAACTCTCCCTATCTCTGTAACCTCCTCCAGCCCCCTACAACTCTTCCCTATCTCTGTAACTTTCTCCAGCCCCTACACCCCTCCCTATCTCTGTAACCTCCTCCAGCCCCTACAACCCTCCCTATCTCTGTAACCTCCTCCAGTCCCTACAACCCTCCCTATCTCTGTAACTTCCTCCAGCCCCTACACCCCTCCCTATTTCTGTAACCTCCTCCAGCCCCTACAACCCTCCCTATCTCTGTAACCTCCCCCAGCTCCTTCTACCCTCCGTATCTCTGTAACCTCCTCCAGCCCCCACAACCCTCCCTATTTCTTTAACCTCCTCCAGCCCCTGCAACCCTCCCTATCTCTGTAACCTCCTCCAGCCCCTACACCGCTCCCTATCTCTGTAACCTCCTCCAGCCCCTACACCCCTCCCTATCTCTGTAACTCCTCCAGCCCCTACACTCCTCCCTATCTCTGTCATCTCCTCGAGCCCCTACACCCCTCCCTATCTCTGTAACCTCCTCCAGCCCCTGCAACCCTCCCTATCTCTGTAACCTCCTCCAGTTTCTACAACCCTCCCTATCTCTTTAACCTCCTCCAGCCCCTACACCCCTCCCTATCTCTGTAACCTCCTCCAGCCCCTACACCCCTCCCTGTCTCTGTAACCTCCTACAACCCCTACACCCCTCCCTATCTCTGTAACCCTCCTACAACCCTCCGAGATCTCTGCGCTCCTCCAATTCCGGCCTCTTGACCATCCCCCGATTCCCATCACTCCACCATTGGCGGCCGGGCCTTCAGCTGCCTGGGGGGGGCTCCTGAGCTCTGGAATTCCCTCCCTCAACCTCTCCACCTCCCTCTCTCTCTGTGTATCTCTCTCTGTCTCTCTCTTTCTCTTCTCAGTCTCCCCCTCTATCTCTCACCCTCTCTGACTCTTCCTCTCTGTCTCCCCCTCTATCTCTCTATCTCTCTATCTCTCTTTCTCTCTGTTTTCTTCCTTAACACCGACATCTGTGACCAAGTTTTTGTTAGCCTGTCGCTGATTTCTCCCAGTTTTACGCTGGGTGTTTCCTGTGAAGATGATGGGTGGTTCTGTATTTGACAGGTTGTATAAAAATGCAGGGTGGTGTTGTGGTTGAGTGATGTATTGGCCCAAGGAGCTGAAAGGCCTTGAAGTGTTTTTACTGTCACGTCTATGGTATGTTGTCAGGTCAGTAATTCCACTTCCAGAAAGTGACGACTCACTCGAGAACCCAGTGAATCTGTGAGTGTGAAAATGTGTATGAGTGTGTGTGTGAGAATGTGTGTTAGTGTGAGTATCTCTGTGAGTGTGAGTGTGAGTGTGAGTATCTCTGTGACTGTGTGTGTATGAGTGTGTTTGTGAGAATGTGTATGAGTGTGAGTATCTCTGTGAGTGTGTGTGTGTATGTGAAAATGTGTGTCAGCGAGTGTGAGAATGTGTCTGATTATCTCTGTGAGTGTGTGTGGATGAGTGTGTGTGTGAGAATGTATGTGAATGTGAGCATCTCTGTGAGTGTGTGTATGAGTGTGTGTGTGTGTGAGAATGTGTTTGAGTATCTCTGAGTGTGTGTGTGAGAATGTGTGTGAGTATCGCTGAGTGTGTGTGTGTGTGTGAAAATGTGTGTGAGCGAGTGTGTGTGTGTGTATGTGTGAGAATGTATGTGAGTATTTCTGAGTGTGTGTGAGAATGTGTGTGAGTGTGAGTATCCCTGAGTGTGTGTGCATGTGAAAATGTGTGTGTGTGTGTGTGTGTGTGTGTGTGTGTGTGTGTGTGTGTGTGTGGAATGTGTGTGAGTGTGATTATCTCCGAATGTGTGTGAGTGCGGAAATGTGTGTGAGTTAGTGTGTGTGTGAGAATGTGTGTGAGTATCCCTGTGAGTGTGTATGAGTGTGTGTATATGTGTGTGAGTGTGAGTATCTCTGAGTGTGTGTGTGCGGAAATATGTGTGAGTGAGTGTGTGTGTGTGAGTATCCCTGTGAGTGTGTATGAGTGTGTGTGTGAGTGTGAGTATCTCTGAGTGTGTGTGTGTGAGGAAATGTGTGTGAGTGAGTGTGTGTGTGTGAGAATGTGTGTGAGTATCCCTGTGAGTGTGTATGAGTGTGTGTATGTGTTTGTGAGTGTGAGCATCTCTGTATGTGTGTGTGAGTGAGTGTGTGAGTGTCTCTGAGTGTGTATGAGTGTGAGCATCTCTGTGTATGTGTGTGAGCGAGTGTGTGTGTGTGAGTGTGAGTATCTCTGAGTGCGTGTGTGTGGAAATGTGTGTGAGTGAGTGTGTGTGTGTGTGTGTATCTCTGAGTGTGTGTGAGTGTGAGCATCTCTGTGTATGTGTGTGAGTGAGTGTGTGTGTGTGTGTGAGTGTGAGTATCTATGAGTGTGTGTGTGGAAATGTGTGTGAGTGAGTGTGTGAATATCCCTG